>NC_083237.1:15660058-15902558 GCF_032191835.1 Heteronotia binoei | reverse complement strand
TTCCTTCCTTCCTTCCTTCCCTCCCTTCCCTTCCTCCCTCCCTCTTTTCCTTCCTTCCCTCCTTCCCTCCCTCTTTTCCTTCCTCCTTCCCTCCCTCCCTCCTTCCTTCCTTCCTTCTTCCTTCCTTCCTTCCTTCCCTCCCTTCCTTCCTTTCTCCCTCCCTCCCTCCCTCCCTCCCTCCCTTCCTTCCTTCCTTCCTTCCTTCCTTCCTTCCTCCCTCCCTCCCTCCCTCCCTCCCTCCCTTGTCTTGCAGCTCTCAAACATCTGATATTTATTCTATGTGGCTCTTACATTAAGCAAGTTCAACCACCCCGGGCACTTTTGCACTTTTCTTGCTTTGCACTTTTCTTGCTTTGAATCACAATCAGCCTAAATGTCCAAATCGGAAAGCACACAAGGGTCATGATGACTCTTACAACAAAAGCTTGTTTTCTGCACTAATTGTTTTCCTCCTTACTCCATGTGGATGACATGTCTTTGGGGAGGCTATTTTAAACCCTGCAATTATTTCAAAGGCCTCTCCATTTTGCCAGGGACAGCAAGGCTTTTCAGAGATCAGAAGCAGCATCCATAATCGAGAGCTTCTATAGAATGTATCACAAGAGCAATGCAGAGCATGCAGGGGTGGGGTGGGGTGGGGTGGGGAGCAGCCTGATGCAGAAATTGAGGGACTGTGAGTCTGATCACAAGTTGTTCTCAGTCTGTAGATGCTACTCTTTATAAAAAGGTAAAAGTAGTCCCCTGTGCAAGCATCAGTTGTTTCCGACTCTGGGGTGACGTTGCTTTCACAACGTTTTCACGGCAGACTTTTTATGGGGTGGTTTGCTATTGCCTTCCCCAGTCCTCTACACTTTACCCCCAGCAACCTGGGTCCTCATTTTACCGACCTCAGGTTGTGAGCAGAGAGTTCAGTACTGCAGCTTTACCGCTCTGCACCACTTTATAAGAAAAGTCAAAAGTGATAGAAGAGTTAGTCTGATATCAGATCATTTGAAAACAGACAGAAACAGGGAGTCCTTTGCCAAGTTTTTTCCATCAGTGGCCCAGATGGTCTTCTTGCTGCAACTCCTGATTCTGCTGCTGCTTCTGATGCCTGAAGCTGTAACCAAAGCGCATCCTGCAATGTGTAGTATGAAGAATGCCCCTCCTGCCCAGCGTCAGTATTATCTGCCAGGGGAACTCATCCTTGGTGGGATCACTTCCCAGCTCTTCTTCCCTTCCTATGCTCCCATTTCTTTCTGTGAGAAACCCCAAGAAATTGTTCCTGGTCTTTCTAGGTAATAGCATTTCTCTCACAACGCATCCAGATTATAATCACCAAAATTTGGGGATCTTATACGTTTCCTCTGCGTGCACTGCAGAGGCTGCTCACCACCATTTCCTCTAGCCTTAGGTATTCCTTCTTTTGCTAAACCATTATCTCCCATGAGTGGCAAGCGCCAGCATAAGAGGAATTTTCCAGCAACAGAGGATTGCCTTTGCAGAGTCCAAGAGAAGTGCATGCAGAAGAAAGGAAGAAGACGACTGCTGATTTACACCCCGCCCTTCTCTCTGAATCAGAGACTCCGAGCGGCTTCCAATCTCCTCTATCTTCTCCCCTCCCCACAACAGACACCCTGTGAGGTGAATGGGGCTGAGAGGGTTCTCGCAGCAGCTGCCATTTCAAGGACAACTCCTGTGATAGCTATGGCTAACCCAAGGCCATGGGATCTTCGCACAGGTTGTTGAGCCTTAGAGACAATTTGGTTGTTTTCATATAGTATTAGTTTAGGATGACCTTTTTTGGCTTGGTTATATGCATTGTGCATTTGATACAAAATGTACTGAATCTGATCACAACCCCACAGCTGAATCCTCCTTATTGTTGGCTGCTTCCCAGCATCAACAGGCATCCCTGGGAAGTGTACAGAACATGAAAGCATTCATGGAATATAGTCTTGATGCGGAGGTCAAAAAACCAAACCAACAAACCAGCAAAACATTTTGCTGATGGAGGAGGACTGATGGTCAGCAATTCCTCCACTCCTGCAGATCTCCAGCTCTCTTCCCCCCCTCCCCCAATGCTATTCCTCAGGGTCCCCTGTCCCCTAAAATTTCAGCAGGCATCAGGAGTGGATAAATGAGGAAATCCCACTCCGTTGACAGATGTCAGTGTTTAATAGAGGAGAGGTGAGTCAGAAATGTAACCATCTTATAAATGTTGTGTCTACTGGTTCAGCTTGGTGTTGAAGAACTATCAGCATGTCTTGTCTTTGGTGTTTGCTGTGAAGGAACTCAATGAAAACCCCACAATCTTGCCCAACCACACTTTGGGGTTCCATATCTATGAAAGCTACTTCACTGCAAGAATGACTTATCAAAATACCCTGAATGTTGTCTTTACTGAAAAGAAGATGGGCCTCAACTATAAGTGTGACACCTGGAATAATCTGATAGCTGTTATTGGAGGCCAGGACTTTGAAATCTCTCTTCATATGGCCACCATCTTAGGCATCTATAAGATCCCACAGGTAAGATGGAGATGCTATAAATTAAAAGGATAAAGTTCTGTATAAGGACCATTACTGTGAACAAAGAAATAAATGATGGGAATTTGAGGCAAAATTTCCTAGTGATTCCTTTCATTCTTCTTTGGGAAATGCACTTTTTCATTCATTATTAGTGGCAAAGTTGATAAAGGTTAACGTGGAAAGAGGATGCGGCATTAGTTAATCTCTGCATGATGATCAAGAAGCTTGCTGGTCCCTTTTGTCCACCAACTGTTTCCCAGTAGTGGAGTCATGCCATCTTTTCAAAGTTGAATTGGATTCTCTAACATCAGAACAAAAGCCTAGTCATAATCAAACCTATCAAGATTGTTGGTTTATTTAGTTTGCCCACCTTTCTCACTAGGACCCAAAGCAAATTACAGAGTACAAAAAGAGGAAAAAATGTAAACATACAGTATAGGACACTGAATTAACAATGCAGTAGCACTGGGAGCGCAAAATTGAATGACAGTGTGAGTGGCAAACTGTCCAGGTTGGCATGGTCCAAATGCAAAGCAGAATGTCAGATTGCAAAGGACAGGCAATGCACCATCCACTTTCCACTCCAATATGAAGATGGCCATCTGGACTGTTCTGTCCAATTACAGACCAATACCGTCTTGAGAACAACTCCCTGAACATTTCTGTCATGCATATTTTGCAGAATAACAAAAGTTAGGCAGTGTCATCCGTTCACCATATTATAACCACCATCCAAACCAGAACATATTTGAAAGTTTTTGTCAGGAAAGAACTTCAGAAAGGCACCACCATTTATCATTAGTGAATCCAAAAGTTCAGATTTCAGGGCCAGCAGGGGCCAAGCTACTGCAAACAATTGAACTGGGTGTGAATCAGCTCATGCAACGTAGCTGTGAAGTAGTCATGAATTTCAAAGGGAAAAAAAAAAACATTTTTGGGTTTCAGTTTCCACCTCAGTGACTGAGACCAAATTCTTAGACACACCCTTTACTCAAAATCTTCATCATCTCATATTTCAGGAAGACTGGAGACTACCTGCCCATTTCTAGGCATTTGAAATTCTCACTTGTACAGTTGGCGTAGGCAGCCATGTACTGACGAGTAAATAAGACTTTTCTCCCCTTTCTCATGAGCTACAGACAGTGGATGAACAGTTCTCTCTCTCTTTTTTTTTTTTTAAAATAGGAGTGTATAGGCCTTGGATACTTAACTCTGTCAGTCTTGCCCTTATTTATTTATTTATTTTTATTTATTTATTTACTTTGGATTTATATCCCGCCCTCTCTGCAAGTAGACTCAAGGTGGCTAACAATCACCCTGACGTAACAACGTAGCACTTAGGGCCAATACATCTAGTATTTTTTCACTCTGCTCAGCTGACTTTCCATATCAGAGAACAGCTCAGAGAACATAAGAACATAAGAGAAGCCATGTTGGATCAGGCCAATGGCCCATCCAGTCCAACACTCTGTGTCACACAGTGGCCAAAATATATATATGTATGTGTGTGTGTATATATATATATATATACACACACACACACACACACACTGCGGCTAATAGCCACTGATGGACCTCTGCTCCATATTTTTATCTAAACCCCTCTTGAAGGTGACTATGCTTGTGGCTGCCACCACCTCCTGTGGCAGTGAATTCCACATGTTAATCACTCTTTGGGTGAAGAAGTACTTCCTTTTATCCGAAGTTGTGATTCAAGCATTGGAGCGATGAAGGTTCAGAAAAGTTGTGATGCAAGCACTGGTGTGATAAGATACTGAATGTGGTGGAAAGTGCTGCCAAGTCACAGCTGACTTATGGTGAGCCCTGGTTGGGTTTTCAAGGCAAGAGATATTCAGCAGTTGTTTGCCATTGCCTGCCTCTATATCCCTGCACTGGTATTCCATCTGAACACTTGCCAGGGCTGACCTTGCTTAGCTTCCGAAATCTGGTGAGATTGAGCTAGCCTGAGCTGTCCAGGTCAGGACAAGATACTGGGTACTGTGGTATAAATCATCTAAACAACATAAAAAAGAGCCAGTTTGATGTAGTGCTTAAAGTGTGCAGACTCTAATCTGGGGAAACCAGGTTTGATTTCCCACTCCTCCACATACACCTGTTGAGTGGCCTTGGTTCAGCTGCAGTTCTTGAAAGAGCTGCTCTCTCAAGAGCAGTTCTCAAAGAGCTCTAGCAACCCCACCTACCTCTGTTGTGGGGAGAGGAAAGGAAAGGAGATTGCAAACTGCTCTGAGACTCTGAGTGAAGGGTGGGATATAAATCCAATTTCTTCCACCTCCATCTCCATCTCTTCTTCTTCTTCTTTTATAGATCACGTATTGCATATTTCCTCCATCAGTGAGTGACAGAACTCAGAAGCCTTCTCTGTACCAGATGGCTCCCAACGAAGCCTTTCAGTACACAGGGATTGTCCAGCTTCTGCTGCATTTCCAATGGAGATGGGTTGGAATCCTTGTAGTGAGTGATGATAAAGGAGAAAGGTTTGTGCAGACCATGACACAAAAGTTCTCTGAAAATGGGATTTGCCCTGCCTTCATTGAAAGAATACCAGACCATGCAGCATTTTTTGAAGTTTTCAACCTTTTCAATTATATTGAGAGTACAGCTGACTTTCTATCCAAGACAGATGTCAATATATTTCTCGTAAATGCAGAGACACACACCATGACATCTCTCCAGTGGATTCTAATGCTGGTTGACATAAAAGGCATGACACCGATACGCAAGGTTTGGGTTATGACAGCTCACTGGGATTTCTCATCAGAAATAATGCACAAACACTTGAATATGAATGTCTTCCATGGTTCCTTATCCATTGCTATCCACTCCAATAATGTTCAGGGATTCCAAAAATTCCTGCTGTCAGTGAATCCTTACAATGATGAAGATGGATTTATAAAGACATTTTGGGAGCAGGCTTTCAACTGTTTATTATTTCCAGAAGTCAATGAGAGCAAAGAGAGCAGGGAAATTTGTACTGGTGACGAGAAGCTGGAGAGTCTTCCTGGGCCTTTTTTTGAAATGAGCATGACGACTCAAAGCTACAGTATCTACAATGCTGTCTATGCTGTGGCGCATGCTTTGCAGGCCATGTACGCATCTAGGACCAAGCATGGGTTAATGGTTGGTTGGAACAATCCACAGCCTGGGAAGCTATCAAATGTCCAGGTAATGTTTTACTTGGAAAGCAGTTCTGTATGGTAGATTTCATAATATACCCTACCTGGCCAGACTATGTCCATGTAAGTCCGGATCTATTGAAACCATTTCACATATTCTTTTGTACTGCCCTTTTTATGTAAGTATTCGTTGTTGATTTTTGGATCCTATTCTTCTAAATAAGATGGGTCTGGCTGATCCAGATAAGGTCCAGCTTGTTCTGAAGGATGTTACTCCTGACATAACTGTGAATACTGCCTCATTTCTGTACTGGGCCAAAAAGATTCGTCAAGACAAGGAACAGTCTTGTTGTTTCATTTAACTGTGATTTTATGTAACTGTGTTTTAAACCTGATGTACAGTATCTTAACTTATTTATTGTTTCTTAACCCATTGTTTCTTAACCTGTTTTTATATGCCATTAAAGGTTGATTGATATTACTTGGAAAGCAGATTGATGTTTAATGCAATGACTAAACTGAGACATGTGGTTCAGAGCCTGCCCCAGCACCATCATAACCATTGAAAATTGGGGGCAGGGATGCCCCCTTAGGTTTCTGCTGCCAGAAAGGTTTTATTTAATATTATACTCATCAAATGTAAAAGAGCAATATTTAATAACTTCACTCTCTGATATATCCCTGATGGGTCCACAGAAGATAGACAGTTGAATGCACCATCAATAAATCTATTGCCTGATTATGTCTGTTCAGAACTCGGAGTGTGCGTTCAGCTAACTTCAAGCTGAAAAAAAATACCTTAGTGATATTTTTCAGGTATTGATCCAGCCAGATATAGATTTTGGACCGTATTCATCGTGAATTTTGGGACCACCAGATAGACAAACGTAAAGGGTGTTTAAAGAGATTGTGGACCCCTTAAATTTATAGTATGACTGCTTTCAAAAGAAAGGTACCTTACCTAAATTGCTTTTTAGGAATTGCATGGCTATAAGAACCAGGAACCATATACACTGTGCCTTCGATAACTTTTGTGTAATCTGACATAGACTCTTCTAATGCAGCTTCACCCTTTTCTGAGGAAAATATCATTTAACAACAGTGCTGGGGACAAAGTAACTTTTGATAACTGTGGAGAATTAGTAGGTGGATTTGATATTATTAACTGGGTTACTTTCCCAAACAAATCCTTCCTAAGAGTGAAAGTGGGAGAAATTAATCCTCAAGCTCCGTGGAGCAGAGAGTTCTCCATTAATGAGATGAACATTGGGTGGCCCAGTAGATTTAATCAGGTATGGAAAACAATGATACATTGAATTTGACTTTGTCATATTGAGTTGCTCTGCTAACACAGTCCGGTTCTCTTGTTCAAAATGTTGTCACTAATAGCCAATTTTCATGTTATGTGTATATATAATCCCAGTTGGGAAAACTGCATAGGTTTTTTGTTGTTGTTGTTAGTTTGTTTGAAGTAACTCTGTTGTTTTCCTTGAACTTTGGTTCCTATACCCAGTTTATGTATGATTCTCATTCTCTAAGAATGAGCCAAAACATAAGAGAAGAAAAGAATTTTATTCATCTTCAATATATGCTGAAGTTTATGGAATTGGTGTGAACATCTACTCCAGTTTCCTGTGTCTCAGTCTCTGGAGAAATTAATGGCAAATGTGGAGATTCTCGTTCCTATTTAGTAATCACACTTCCTGCCCCAGCTTGGGTTGCCAGCAGGCCTAAAGTAAAATATCCTTCACCTTTAACAGAAACTTAATGGGCAGAAATGGGCAGGTGAAGCTTTTCATGGCATGGCATGGTGGTAAATAACTTCACCTGCTAAACAATAGCCTATTATGCCTCTGTTAAAGGGGCATGGCATTCTTGCTCCAGATTGTTGGCAGCCCTAACCCTGAAGAGAAAACCCTCTCATTGTCCTTCAGTGCCAGCATCTCAGTTCAATACTAAAATACAGGGATATGGAACAAACTTTTAATCTTTCTTTTGTGGATAGGTTGTGCCCTCGGCTCTATGCAATGAAAAATGTCATCCAGGTTCCAGCAAGAAGAAGAAAGAGGGAAAGCCATTTTGCTGCTATGATTGTGATCCGTGTCCAAAGGGGAAGATTTCAACCCAGAAGGGTAATTATTCATAGGACAAAGCATATTAAGGAAACATAATTCTATGATTTTTTTAAAAAAAAAATGTTTGGCTTATGAACAGAGATAAAGTTGTCACATATCAGATCAATCCTCTAAAACAGATATAAATGCCTTTGTTTTTGCTAGAGTTCTTATATGATTTCGTTTTAGGGACAGCCTTAATGACCTTAGGAATGATCGGTTCCAGGGCAGTTTGTTCCTGTCCATTGACAGTCTATTTATCCCTCCTGGTTTCTGTCACATCTCATCAAGCAACACATCATTTTGGGTTGCTTTACTGGTATGGTTTCCAAACTCCAAGCACAGCCTAGAGACTTCCTGGAATTCCAAGCGGTCTCCAGACTGCAAAGATCGGTTCTGATGGAGAAAATGGCTACTCTGTAGGGTGGACTTTATGGCAGTATATCCCACTGAGGTCCCTCCCACCCTGCCCTTCCAAGGCTCCGCTCCAAAATTCCCAGAACTTTCACAGCCTGGAGTCAGTAAATGTAGTTGTAGAACTGGGACTGAGTGACAGCATTTTGTGGTGAGTTAGGTACTTTCTGAAGTACATATTTCAGAAGACAACGTTGGGAAATGGTTTCTTCCCATGATGTCCTAGCATGCAAGTTGTTGCGCAGCCTTTTTTTTTTTTTTTTTAAAGCATACCCTTAATATCTAGATGGCTGCCACAGAATAACTTGCTATGCTACGACATTAATTCTACCTGGTTTAAAGGGGAATTCTTAGATGACTTTTCTTCCCAGATGGACCCAAAATGGATTACAAAAAAGTACTACATTACAAAAAATAGACAGAAAAAATTATCACAAAGAAATCTAGGCTGGGCCATGCTTGGCAAGCTACCACCACCCAAACACCTGGAGGAAGAGAAGGAGAAAATCAGCTTTATGGAATACAACTGCTGTTGTCCTGTTTCCGACAATCCAGCACGGTCTTCCCCATTTCTCCTTTCTGCCAGCTTGAGGGATGTTAGTGTCAATGGACAAAAAGGAAAGGACAAGTAGTACAATCTGTCATTGTAATTATTCTAATATGAATGAATGAAAATATATGTATATTTAAAACAATAACAATCGGGCATAATCAATATTCCAAGCATAGGCTTGCATCTCTTAGATATCACATAAGTATAAAAAACTGAAATGCGGTATTCATTCTTTTTTTTTTAAGATGCAGGTGACTGTTTCCAGTGCGCAGAAGATCAGTATCCAAACAATGATAAAAATGGATGCCTTCCCAAGGGTCTCAACTTCCTGTCTTACAGTGAACCTTTAGGAATTCTTTTGGCAGTGCTGTCCCTCTCTCTTTCCTTCGCCACTTTTTTGGTGCTTGGACTCTTCATGAAGCACCAGAACACTCCCATTGTTAAAGCCAACAATCGAAACCTCACCTATTCTCTACTCATCTCCCTCCTGCTATGCTTTTTATCTTCTTTGCTATTCATTGGCCAGCCTGACAAAGTGACCTGCAAGCTGCGACAAACTGCTTTTGGTATCATCTTTGTGATGGCTGTTTCTTCTGTGTTGGCCAAAACCATCACCGTGGTTTTGGTCTTCATGGCCACTAAACCAGGATCCAAGATAAAGACATGGGTGGGGAAAAGACTTTCAAATGCTATCATTCTTTGCTCTTCATTGGTTCAAGCGAGTATTTGTATGATATGGTTATATACTGATCCTCCATACCCAGATGTTGACTCTCATTCTCTAGCTGTAGAAATCATCTTGAAATGCAATGAAGGATCTTCGAATATGTTCTTTTATATTTTGGGGTACATGGGATTTCTGGCTGTTGTCTGTTTCACTGTGGCTTTCTTTGCCAGGAATCTGCCCAACACTTTTAATGAAGCTAAGTTAATTACTTTCAGCATGTTGGTGTTTTGCAGTGTGTGGGTGTCTTTTGTTCCAACCTATCTGAGCACCAAAGGAAAATATATGGTGGCTGTGGAGATCTTCTCCATCTTGGCTTCCAGTACAGGCATACTGGGTTGTATTTTTTCTCCTAAATGTTATATCATTTTGCTGAGGCCTGAGCTGAATGACAAAAAACAGTTAATAAGGAATACAATGGGAAGAGGTATTTGAAATGTCTAGTGGTACATTATAAAGGAATAGTGAAGTCTTCCTTGGAATAAACCTGTAAACATATATTTACAAACTATTTGGGCAGATTACATAGTTTATCAAGACTTGTCTAATACAGTAATTTCATGGTTTGATGACATTTTATGAAAAGCTCCATTTGGAAAAGAAATGGGTAATTTAATCTTAATTTAATTTACTCAGTTATTAAATTTATATCCCACCCTATTCTGCAAGTGGACTCAGACCAGTATACAACAATAAAATCAGAATAACATCATAAAAAATAAATATTATAAAATCAGAAGTGGCACAATAAACAATCTTACAAACATAGGCAGCAAAACCATGCAACAGCATGGGCTGGTGACGGTCAGCATGAACATATACACCATGAAGGTGAGATGCTGGGGGAAGCGCTAACTTTCAAAGGACATCTGTTGGATCATTTAAAATCCTGGTGGAAGAGTTCCATCTTGCAGGCCCTGTGAAACCGTGATAGGTCCCACAGGGCCTGGGTCTCTAGCAAGAGCTCATTCCACCAGGTTGGGGCCTGGACTAAAAAGGCCCTGGCCCTAATTGAAGCCAGCCGGTATCATAAGCAGATGTTGAGCAGAAGACCTCAAAGCCTGTGGGAGATCATATGGGGTAGTTGTTTTTTAGCTGATTGCAGGTACCAAGCTTGATGTGATCCTTCTGCAGATCCTCACAGAGGTCCTTGGTATTTGTGATGGGCTCGTGTCCTGACCTGGATGGCCCAGATTAGCCCAATCTCATCAGATCTTGGAAGTTTAAGCAAAGTCAACTCTGGTTAGCACTGGGATGAGAGACCACCAAAGAAGTCCAGGGTTGCTGTGCAGAGGCAAGCAATAGCAAAACATCCTTATTAATCTCTTTCCTTGAATACCCATAAGTTAGGTGTGACTTCATGGTACTTTCAACAACCATGCCTCCAAAATTCCACTTTGACAGAAATTGAAAAGATTGAGGAAGGGTTCCATTGAAAGTGTTCCTTGTGAAATGAAGAACCCTGATGGAAATGAAAGTTGTTTTGACGGGCTACATTTTTCTGCAATATGTTGATGCTGTATTTCTGCCCTCCTATGGTTTCACCAGCAAAAAAGAAAAACAAAATCAGGAACAGAGGGGTTTTTTTCCCAGTCCACATATCTGTAGCAATCTTAAAATAAATTTAAAAGACTAGCAGAGTGATTCCAAAGGCATTATCACCCTATTTGTAATTCACAGTTCTTTGGGTTTTCAAATAAGGTAGAATCCTTTCTTTTTAATGCATTAGTTTCAAAGCAGAACCTTCTGGTACTCCTCTTTTTTATGAACATTAATAAATTTATTTAAACTCTGGGATTTATACTGGGAACTGTAGAAATAGTCTGCACCTTTTGTAGCAGTATCTTAATGAAGACAAGATGTACAAACAATATGGGTTAAATTAGGCTTACCTGATCCATCAAGAAATATAGTCCTATTTGACTTCTTCCTACGTTTGCGTGACAAAAAAGTAAAATGTCCCCTCTCCAATAAATTCTTGTTCTTCTCACCCTCTACTTGATACAAGATCTGCTCTCATGATTGTTCCTGTACATTTTTGTGTGTGGGGTGTGTGTGTGCAGAGGAATAAGAAAGGTAAAGGTAGTCCCCTGTGCAAGCACTATTCATTTCTGACTCTGGGGTGATGTCACATCACAACATTTTCATGGCAGACTTTTTATGGGGTGGTTTGCCATTTCCTTCCCCAGTCCTCTACACTTTACCCCCAGCAACAAGCTGAGCACTCATTTTACTGACCTTGGAAGGATGGAAGGATGAGTCAATCTTGAGATGGCTACCTGAACCCAGCTTCTTCTGAGATCAAACTCAGTTCATGAGCAGAGCTTGGACTGCAATACTGCAGCTTACCACTCTGCGCCACGGGGTTCTTTTGCAGAGAAATAGATTGAAATAATTTACAGAGCTATGTTTCATTAGACAATGGCTTTTCTTTTCTTTTCTTTTTAAAGTAAAAAGCCAGTGAGAAGGATTTCAAGAAGTCCTGAGGGAAGGGATGGAAAGAACATGGAGAAATGTCCTCTTTGAGGCATGTCAGCTTGAGACTCTGGCCAGCTGAGTAAATTTCACTTCCCCATAAGGTGCTGCCAGGTTCTGTTTTATCACATGGACCAGGCCTTGTCTTTTTTGTAGCAGGAACTGCTTTGCATATTAGGCCGCACTCCCCTGATTTAGCCAATCCTCCTGGAGCTTACAGTAGGCCCTGTACTCAGAGCCCTATAAGCTCTTGGAGGATTGGTTACATCACAGGGGGTGTGGCCTAATATGCAAAGGAGTTCCTGCTACCAAAAAAGCCCTGGCACAGACAAAAAATGTGCTTGTGTTCCATTTCTATTGGGGGGGGGCGGGGTGTTGAATCACAGCAAAATGGTTCATGGGGGGAAAAAAAAATCAGATTTGAATGGGGAACCTGTGTGCTTTCAGAAAGGTACACTAAAACCATCTTCATGACAATGTGAATTACTAACATCAACCTACTGGTTTGGAACCAGTCTTGGTGCTATTACCTTTGCAACCTATTGAACCCGTGGCCTGTTTCCTTCCCTCACTAGTCATCAGTAATTGATTTGGGTGACATCAAGCAAATATGTTTTCTTCAGTGGTTCTGCTAAAGAGGTGCCAAACAAAAGATCAAAAACTTTGAATAAATCATTATCTCTCCCCCCCCACACACACACACCATAATTATCTAAATTAATGTAATTGATATGACCAGCACCTGACCAAGTCAGAAGATTGCCACGAAAGTTCAACAAGCAAACCTAAAAAGGGTATTTAAAACATGTAATGTGCCTTTGAAAACTAAGATTAGAAATTAGACATAGGCAGGACCCTGTTAGCATGAGTGCCCCTCCTCCTATTTCATTTGCTTAGATCAGGCTTCTATTAGGTTAGTCGCCACCGGCATTCAATGCATGTTTTGGTAAGAATATAGATAGAAATGGTAAGGCCAATACAGTTTCCTTTTTAAAGTGGATCGGCAGAGCCACATACTGGCCAAGATGTCTTTTTTTCAAACTCAGTTGGTGCTCATGGTGATGCTGTAGGGAGAGATCAGAGACGATGCATCTACAAAGAAGTTTCCCCATTAGGATGGTGGGATGTTTGATGTTGCTTCTGATGCTGCCACACATTGTATGCAGAGGGAGTACTCTTAAATGCATCGCCCAGGATCCCCTTTTCATTCCACATCAGTGGTACCAACCAGGTGACCTTCTCATCGGCGGGATTGTTTCTCACATCAATTACATCTTCCCCATCTATTCCTTTAAAGCTCATCCTTCTCAAGAATCAATGTCTCAAGAATGGACTACAGTTCCAGTGTAAGGGGGGGGAAATATTATTTCACTGATATTTTAGACTTTGTGGCTGTATCTCACTTTGGTTTTCATGACAAATTTGATGTTTTTAAATTTGGAATCGTGGGGGAGGGGAGGTAAAGGTCTAGGGCACAATATCCATTTATTCCCTGAAGCAATGTAGTAATAAAGGACAAATAACCCATCCAGTTTTATTCTGCGGTAAAATTGAATAAAATAAAGTACTGAGGTCACGTTCGAAATTTTGCAGGCGAAGAAACTGAGATTTGGAGTAAGATCATGACCCTTTCCAGGTTATGTTTTCCGATTTAAAGATGATTAAAAACCGTGGTGTGAAACACAATTTTAAAAAGCTAGTTATCACTAATTCTTTTCATTAGTGATAGCTAGAAAAATTAGAAAAAAATCTTAATCTGCCTATGGCAGCAATGCCCAAGACTAACAATGGCATTATTGGGGGTTTTTTTATTTCAGATGAATACTCACATCATATAATATATACCGCATATTTGGAGTTAGACATATGACTCTTTAAAGCTAGAAAGGGATGACGGTATTCTCAATATAGTGTAGCATTCTCCTAAGAAATGCCATGTTACTTTGCTTGCAGGGTACTTACAAAGTTTTACCAGCATATCCTGGCCCTGACGTTTGCTGTGAATAAGATTAATGAAAATGCTAAAATCTTGCCCAATATCACCCTCGGGTTCCACATTTATGATAGCTGCCATGATCCAATGATGACCTACCATTCAACCTTGGACTTGCTCTTCAAAGGTCAAACCTTTGTCCCCAACTACAACTGTGGGATCCAAAAGAATGTAATAGGGGTCATTGGGGGAATGAACTCTGAAATTTCATCATTCATGGCAGATATCCTGAGTCTTTACAAGATTCCACAGGTAGGCTCTTTGTATGTGTGTCTTGGGAAGGGGGTTCCTTGGGATTTCCCTACTGGCTAGATCCAACCTATTGTTTCCCCCACTGCATATAGAATTTTAGACTGGTTTTATCATCACACCACAATAATAATTTCTCATTTATAAAACTGTTCACAATATTCTAGGAAATGGACAGCAATCAGACAGGACTCAGAAAACAATCTTTTAATAAATATTCATTAAAGAATATATAGAAGTATAAGGTATAAGGAGTGTTTAATGGATTTGTTACCCATTACTCATCCTATCTTTACCACATACCCAATTATGTATAGGAATTTAAATCTGAATTTGTTATTAATAAATACCCACTGCCCACCATTAGAAATGTGTTCTAGACCACCGGTAAATATCTGTACCGCTTTTTTAGATCGCATATGGCTCATTTGCAACAAAGGATGATATGCAGTTCCCACCCTTTTACCATATGGTCCCAAATGAATCGCTTCAATACTGGGGAATTGTCCGGCTTCTTCTGCATTTCAGATGGATATGGGTAGGCCTCATTGCTGTGAATGATGAAAATGGAGAGCATTTCCTGCAGATCCTGGAGTCTTTGTTTTCCCAACATGGAATCTGTTCTGCCTTCGTAGAAAGAGCTACAAAACATGCCTACTCAGTTCATGAAGGGGGATATTTTGATAGACGTGTGGACTTCCATCCACAGTTCATGGAAAGCAGAGCCAGCACAATTATTATCCATGGAGAAGCAACATCCATTACATGGCTGGTATTTAATAACATGGTAGCACTCCGAACAGACCCTCGGTATAAGGAGAAGACCTTTACAGGAAAGGTGTGGATTACAACAGCACAGGTTGATTTCGTAGTCAACACCTTCCTCGGACAATGGGATGTACACATGTTCCATGGCGCTCTGTCCTTCACAATACACTCAAATGAGCTTTCAGCCTTCCAAGAATTTCTTCAGAACATCAACCCATTTTGGACAAAAGATGATGGCTTCCTCCAGGACTTCTGGGAGCAAGCCTTTGATTGTTTATTACAGTCCCCTGCTGCAACATGTACGGAGGAACAGAGGCTGGAGAACCTTCCCAGTACGTTGTTTGAAATGCACATGACAGGACACAGCTACAGTATCTATAATGCTGTCTACAGTGTGGTGCATGCTTTGCATGCCATGATTTCATCCAGATGGAAACACACAGTAGTGGGAAAGAGAGGCATGCTGGAACATCTAAAAGTGGAGCAGGTAATATTGCTGTACTGATAAAGGTCTAGTGTCACCATTCTGATAACGGGGGTATAATATGCAGTAGTTGATATGATACCCCCCACCAACTCTAGGACATTATCAATGCTTTTGGTCTCACCCATTGTCTTAGATCCATATACTTCCTTCTGAAATGTTGGTATTATAAAACGTCGGGGGCGCACCATGTTTCCTGAAGCACAATAAAAAAATTTTTCTCACGTTGTTCCCTATCAAATGAATAGACACCTGTCATATGACAATATGCAGCTGACTTGTGGCCAACATTTTAAAAAAAAAAATAACATAATTTTATTTCAACATAATCTATAGCTGAGTCAGTGAAAATCAAGTGTTCAGCAAGGATCTAAGAATTTTTAAGAGACCGGATAGATGCAAGTGGGCAGCCGTGTTGGCCTACGGCAGTAGAACAAAGCAGGAGTCAACAAAGCTTTATTCAGAACATAAAGAGACTGGAATTGTTCATTGGATTTGCATGTATTGACAAATACGACTTGTATAGCTTATGCGATAAGACAGGAGTTGCATCCTGTTACTCCGTGGAGACTTTTTCTAGCAGAAGAATCAGAAGCTTGCAGCCTGCAGCGTAGCTGCTAGGCTGCTTCTGCGCTGTTTGCCTCCCTGGGAGGGAAGAGTCAGAAGTCGCCCATTTGGGTGCGCAATGTGAGGGGTGGGGCTAGCCGCTTTAACAGGTAGCTTCACGTTCCCCTCAGTTCATTCTGTCGTTGGTTGGCTCTCAGCTGGGACTCAGCCAGCATGCCGTTATCGAATGGCGGGGGCGCCGGGGCCTTCTGTGGCTGGGATTGCTGCCATTTCAGTTCAATTATAGAGCGGGTCCTCCTCCTCAGATCTTAATTATTTACCTGGGAGGTAATGATCTGGGGTTGTTGAAGGGCAAGGCCTTGGTATGGCAGGCCCGTGATGATTTCCAGCACATTCGGGAGCGATGGCCGGGGACCATCATAGTGTGGTCAGCCATGCTGCCCCGCCTGGTATGGCGTTGTGCTTTGGACCCCGCAGTTATAGAAAGGGCTAGATATAAGGCCAACAAGGAAATTAAAAAGCTGCTGGAAAGGGGTTTGGGCCACTTTTTGCCCCATCCGGATATTTTGGTAAGATGTCCTGGCCTCTACAGAGGGGATGGGGTCCATCTCTCGGAAAAGGGTAATATGCTTTTCCTGAGAGATTTGCAGCAAGGGTTGCGGGTGGCTTTGGGCCTCCCGGTGGGCGCTAAGCCCTAAGTAGAGACTTGGCCTTAGTAGTGGCAGGTTTTTGGGGTTTAGGACACTATGCGGCTAGGGGAGGACTGCGAAGCATCCCCCTTTGGGGGAATTTGGGGTCTGGCATGAACAACCTGGGGTTTGAAGACCCGGGTTTGGAGATTGCAGACTGTCCAGGAGGCTCGGCTAGAGGGTGCCTTTCTGGCGAGACGTGCGTCTGGGTTTGGGGCCCTCTGGTGCGTGCCTCCCTGCTGGGCCTGCCTGGAGGGAGCTGAGTCACTCAGCTCTGGCTGGGGGGCTGGGTCTCTCACCCGTTAATGGCAGGGGAGCGGTCGCGGTGACCCCTAGCCCTGGCCAGGCCGCTGGTGGGGTACCCTTGCTGTTTATGCTGTTAGTTAATAAAGTGGCCCAATTTTATTCCAATGCATTGTGTCTGACTCTTTATTCCGACCTTGGGGGGCAATCAGAAGCTTGCAGCCTGCAGCGTAGCTGCTAGGCTGCTTCTGCGCTGTTTGCCTCCCTGGGAGGGAAGAGTCAGAAGTCGCCCATTTGGGCGCGCAATGTGAGGGGCGGGGCTAGCCGCTTTAACAGCTAGCTTCACGTTCCCCTCAGTTCATTCTGTCGTTGATCGGCCCTCCCTCCCGCCCTGTCTGTTATGTAGGCTTGGCTGGTTGCCTCATTTGAGGAGCCGGGTAGGAATTTTTTACACCCGGCTGATTGGCTGTTGCTGGGGTGTGTTTTTCGCCTACCCTGCATAGCAGTGCAGTGGATTGTGGAATTGGCTCAGGGAAGGTGCCTTTAAATAGTTGGTCACTTTAGTTGGCAGGTTTTTGGGGTTTAAGACACTATGCGGCTAGGGGACGACTGCGAAGCATCCCCCTTTGGGGGAATTTGGGGTCTGGCATGAACAACCTGGGGTTTGAAGACCCCGGTTTGGAGATTGCAGACTGTCCAGGAGGCTCGGCTAGAGGGTGCCTTTCTGGCGAGACGTGCGTCTGGGTTTGGGGCCCTCTGGTGCGTGCCTCCCTGCTGGGCCTGCCTGGAGGGAGCTGAGTCGCTCAGCTCTGGCTGGGGGGCTGGGTCTCTCGCCCGTTAATGGCAGGGGAGCGGTCGCGGTGACCCCTAGCCCTGGCCAGGCCGCTGGTGGGGTACCCTTGCTGTTTATGCTGTTAGTTAATAAAGTGGCCCAATTTTATTCCAATGCATTGTGTCTGACTCTTTATTCCGACCTTGGGGGGCAAACATTTAGCACAGTGGGGGTGGAGAAAACAATCCGGTAGATACAGATTTCGCTACCTGTGGGGAGGAAAAAAATGGATAACTTCAAAAAACAACCCCAAATAAACAAACAACAAAACTATTAGGGTTTGTAGAATCTTTCGGGCTCAAGTGCCGTGTTCTACTGGAGAAAGTTTTTCTTCCAGACGTTTCGTTCTTGGCTGCGGAGAACATCCTCAGTGGCGTTACAGCAGGAGCAGGCGCTCTGACGAAACGTCTGGAAGAAAAACTTTCTCCAGTAGAACACGGCACTTGAGTAGGAAAGATTCTACAAACCCTAATGATGTTACCAGCCGTGAAAACCTGAAATCTTTGAAAACAACAAAACGCCCTGATTTATTAGTGTTTACAGAATGTATACTCACATGTGCAAGATGAGCTTATCTGGTTGCAGTCTTTGAACAAAGTTGACTTTATTTATAATTGCTAAGGTCTCTATTTCTGCCTGTCTGCTAATCTTTTATATGGATCTGCTATGCTAGTGCCTTTTCATTATGTAAATGAGGTTTTTTTTCTCACATGCTAATGAACCTAAAGCTGCATACAGTTAACCACCATAGCTAATCAACTGGAACACATTGCACTGAAAAACTATTTGGTTCCTTGAGCAAAGAAGCATCTATTGATGCCTCTCCTTTTGATCACTCTCCATATAGCTCCATGTCTTTCTTCGAAGGATTGCATTCAACAACAGTGCTGGAGAGGAAATTGCTTTAAATGAACATGGACAACTAGTAGCTGGATTTGATATTATGAACTTGGTCACTTTCCCAAATCATTCCTATGTCAAAGTGAACGTTGGAAAAGTGGATCCTCGGACTCCATTAGGGAAAGAGATGACCATTCACACAGAAAGAATGGTGTGGCACGAAAACTTGACCGAGGTGGGACACGGATTCCTCAGTCTTAGAGGGGAACTGCATGATAGTACTTGAAGTTAACCAGCAGTAGATTTTGAGCAAAGATCATGAATAGCCTTGAAGTAATGCCTAATTAATAAAATGCATTTGTATTACATGTGGCAAAGAAAACTCTCATATATATCTTATGGGGGCTAAAGGAACTGCATGACCTTCAGGGCATCACAATAGGTAAAGCAAACAACCCCATTTGTCTTCCAAGTTTCAGAGTCTTGAACAGACTGGGTTCTCTTTCCTCCCTTTCCTTTATGTGGCATCCATTGGCTCAATGCTGCTTCACCATCTTCAGGCCTCAGCAGACCAATTTCTGGTCTTCTGTTCTTTTTATTAAACCGTAGTTTCCTCAGATGCTTCTCCCAAGTAGGAGAAGCCCTCTCTTACCCCCTCCCCCTGCAGGCAGTGCGGCGTCTATCACCAACACATGGGCCTGCCCTTTATAATTAGATACAGTGAATGTGTAGAGGTTGGTTACCTTAAGAAATAAAGCTAGTATTTAAGCCCCACTAGAATGGTTTGTGATGGTATCTGGGCAAAAAAATGTCTTTTTCCTCCCCAAAAAATTATAAATTGCACTGCAGAATCCTGGAGTATGGTCACAACAGAGAACAAAACAAACTTCATTGCAAGTTTCAGAGAGATGTTTCGTACCTAGTGTCTAACTCAGCATATGTATTGTTGTCCATTGTTGTGTCCATTGTTGTGCATGTCTATGAGGGACTGCTAAGGAAAGTAAACTACATGGGCCACTTATCTGGAAGTAGGAAAATCTTAAAAGTCCTTGAGTTTATCTCATTCTTTACTTAAAAATGTGACATCTGTAACTGCAGATTATTTATTTTTCTACTTGATCAGCCCTTTTGACTATCAGAAGGCAATTTAGCATTCAAAAATCCCCAGGCCTCCTCCATACTAAATTCTTCCTTTGTCCGAGGACAGGTGCCTCCCTTTTCTCTCTGTAATGTCAAGTGCAAGCCAGGATACAGCAGGAAAAGAAAGGAAGGGGAGAAATTTTGCTGCTATGATTGTGTTCCGTGTCCTGAAGGGAAGATGTCAAACCAAGAGGGTAGGAGACATACTGCTCAGAAATATGAATCTAACCAAATGTCCAGAGAGTTTTGTTGAATTGATAGGAGGAAGTGTGGCTGCAGCACGTTCAAGTGCCTGTAATTGAGGAGGTTTAGAGTGCAGCCTTAAGCAAAGTTAAATCCTTCTAGGCCCATTGACTTCAGTGGACTTAGAAGGACATAACTCCTCCTAGTATTGCACTGTATGCCTGCCTAATAATAGCAATGAGATAAAACTGAACCATTATTAAAATTTATCTAGCTCTTTTTAGTTGCTTGTTTAGTATGCTGGAGGAAAAAAATGACATCAATTTGATAACGTGGTATTCACTGCCACAGGAGGTGGTTGTGGTGGCTACAAGCATAGATAGCTTCAAGAGGGGAATGGATAAGCATATGGAGCAGAGGTCCATCAGTGGCTATTAGCCACTGCTTATTGTTGGAACTCTCTGTCTGGGGCAGTTATACTCTGTATTCTTGTGCTTGGGGGGTCCTCAGTGGAAGGGCTTCTAGGCCCACTAGTGGACCTCTTGATGGCACTTGGATTTTTTGGCCACTGTGTGGAGCAGAATGTTGGACTGGATGGGCCATTGGCCTGACCCAACATGGGTTCTCTTATGCTTTTATGTTCTTACGATATTTAGAAAATAGGTCCAGGGGAATGAACAGAAAGATGTTGGGTGTATGAGTGAACAAAGATCTTCATCCTATTTGCCAAATTCAGTAAAATGACCAGAGATCAAGATAGCTTGGGAGAGATATGGAACATCTGGACTGATGGTGGATGTATATAACATTGCAGTATACTTTCCATATGTCATTATAATGGCTCTTAGAACAGATTTGAAGGGTTGCCCAGAATTATTAACCTCTTATTACTGTGCAGAAATATAAAGCGAAAGTGAGAGACTGCAATGATAATCCCTTACACTGAGGGAAAAGTTAGCAGTGAATATACTCCTAAGGGATCAAAGGTAGACTATATAGTCCTTATGTGTAAACCCACGATTTCTTTTTTTTTCTTTTCTTTTTTTGAGGGGGGGGGGCCTCTCATGTTAGAATCTGCTGCCTGTCAAATTCAGGATCCTTGAAATAGTGCTTTATATCTCCCCCCGAAAAAAAAAATAAGAAAAGTTTTAAAAACTTTTTTAAAATATACAAATATTCTTCTTTCAGATATGGATTATTGTGTTACCTGCCCAGAAGAATACTATTCAAACATTGCTCAAGATAACTGTGTTCCTAAGAGACCAACATTCCTGTCTTTTGAAGAACCTTTGGGCATTAGTTTATGTTTTTTGGCTCTTTTCTTGTCTTTAATAACATTTCTCGTGCTTGCCATCTTTGTTAAGCACCAGGACACACCTATAGTCCGAGCCAACAACCGGAGTATCACCTACATCCTTCTTGTGTCTCTCTCTCTGTGCTTCCTCTGCTCTTTGTTCTTCACTGGGCAGCCCAACAAAGTGACCTGCCTTCTCCGACAAACAGCTTTTGGCATCACCTTCTCAGTTGCCATTTCTTCTGTATTGGCTAAAACCATTACGGTGGTGGTGGCTTTCATGGCCTCGAAGCCAGGAAACAGTTTTAGAAAGTGGGTGGGGGAAAAGTTGGCATACTCTATTGTCATATCCTGCTCCCTTGTTCAGGTTTGCATATGTGCTGTCTGGCTGGCCACTTTCCCTCCATTCTCAGATTTGGATACACATTCACTCACTCGAGAAATCATAATGGAATGTAATGAAGGGTCAGTTATGATGTTTTATTGTGTCTTGGGCTACATGGGCTTTCTGGCCACTCTCAGCTTCACTGTGGCTTTCCTAGCCAGGAAGTTGCCTGACAGTTTCAATGAAGCCAAATTCATCACCTTCAGCATGCTGGTCTTCTGCAGCGTTTGGCTCTCTTTTGTTCCAACCTATCTGAGTACAAGAGCAAAATACATGGTAGCTGTGGAGGTTTTCTCTATCTTGGCCTCCAGTGCTGGGTTACTTGGATGCATCTTTTCCCCCAAATGCTACATTATTTTGTTTAGACGAGATTTGAATATGAAAGACAAAATAATCAGGAGAAAACATTAAAGTTTCTGATTACCAGCCAGTTTTACCACAATTTGTTTTGTTTCCTCTAGAGAATCTGTGGAAGGAGTCAATCACCTGTGGAAAGTTGAATTTGGGCTATACTTTTGAATAATGCCATCTACAGCCAGTGTAGTGTAATGGTTAAGAGCAGTGGACTCTAATCTGAAGAGCTGGGTTTGATTCCCCACTCCTCCAATTGAAGTCTACTGGGCAGCCTTTGGCCAATCACAGTCCTCTCAGAACTCTGTCAGCCCCACCTGCCTCACAAGGTACCTGTTGTGGGGACAGGAAGGGAAAAGTGGTGGTAAGCCACTTTGAGGCTTCTTAAGGTAGAGAAAATCGGGGGCATAAAAATCTACTCTTCTTTTTCTTCTATGTATCTCGTTTCGGAAAGAGCGAGCTTCCTCAGTTGCATTCCATTGCTATGCTGTGTCTTCCTGAATAAACTGTGCCTTAATTGAGGACTTGTCTCTGTGAATCTCTGGGTGAGTGAGGAGTTAGAGCTCTCGCAACAGGACACAGTTTAGCTGCTCTTCAAGAGAAGTCTGATCCGTTCCCCTTCCTGATAGAGGCAACTGTGCAACTGGATCCTTGCAGAGCTTTTTTGGTAGAAAAAGCCCAGGAGGAACTGATTTGCACATTAGGCCACAACCCCTGATACCAAAAGAGCCTGAACTGGGTTCCTGTGCATTCCTGCTCAAAAAAATCCTGGATCCCTGACAGAGGCAACTGTGCAATTCCCCCTCCCAGATAACCACTCCCAGTCAATTTATTTGCAGTGTGATAACAAAGTTCTGTCATCACAACCTGAGCTTGGTGTTTGCAATCAGTGGGATCAATGAGAATCCCAAACTCTTACTCAACATCACTGAACTTGACAGCTCTACTTGGGTACTGTGTCACCTTGTAGAACTACTTGCTGCAGGCCACCCCTGCAAAGTAGGACACAACAGAGAAATGTTTGAGCCGATTTTATCCTGGACATCTACCTACTTGCTGGCCCAGCAGTGAGCAATAGGAAGTTGTAATAATCCGGGCTTTTTTGTAGCAGGAACCCTCATTTGCATATTTGGTCACACACCCAGGAGGTGGTGGAGGCTACAAGCATAGCCAGCTTCAAGAGGGGATTGGATAAAAATATGGAGCAGAAGTCCATCAGTGGCTATTAGCCACAGTGTGGGTGGATAGATGGATGGATGGATGGATGGATAGATAGATAGATAGATAGATAGATAGATAGATAGATAGATAGATAGATAGATAGATAGATAGATAGATAGATAGATAGATAGATGATAGATAGATACATTTTTTTTATTTTTTTTTGGCCACTGTGTGACACAGAGTGTTGGACTGGATGGGCCATTGGCCTGATCCAACATGGCTTCTCTTATGTTCTTAGTCAGGGCTTACAGCAGGTCCTATAACAAAAGCCCTGCAAGCTCTTGGAGGATTTGCTTCATAAGAGGGGTGTGGCCTAATATGCAAAGGAGTTCCTGCTAAAAAAAAAAGCCCTGGTAATAATATTGCTCCAGCATGTTTGCATCACCTGTTTTGCTATAATTGGTGATGCAGTTTTGCTGAGGTAAACTTGCAATTATCAAAATAACTGTAATTGATTGATCTCAGCTCAGCTGCAGCTGCTTTTCAGAAGGCTCTTGGAAAGCACTCAGCAAGGCTGTTTGAGGGGGCTATAAAACACCCAGTTTAGATTAGGCAATAGAGAGAGGCAGGGTTCTTTCAGGCTTCTATCCCTTGTTTCCTGATTGCCATCGAAAGCATGCTTTTGAGACCAAAGATAAAACCAATATACTCCTTCTAAGGCAGGCAGGGAGACAGCTGCTGCCTCAAGTAAGTGATTAAAATAGGCTGAGGATAGAGATGCTGCCGTAGGGAGGCTCAGGATAGCCCACACTGGTGGGAAATTTGCTATCAGGATGGTGGCCACTGGAATGTTGCTACTTCTGCTGCTGTTTCCTCCCATGGTGTGCAAAGCTCATGCAATGAGGTGCGATGGAAACAATCCTCTTCAGATTCCATATGAGTGGTACCAACCAGGCAACGTCCTCATTGGTGGGATTGCGACTCATATCGGTTACATTTTCCCAGTGCTTTCATTCAAGAAGCACCCGTCTCAGGAACAGAATAAGCTACAGTAAGGAAATACCTGATGTCCCTGCCCTAAGTGAACGTTGGCAATGCCTTATGTCTCAATGACTGTGGACTCATTTAAACTTTTCAAAAACGATGCAATACTTTAAAAAAAAAATGGATCGGTGAGCTCAAGCCTTAATTGATGCGCAAAGGAAATGCTCAGAAACTAGTACGCAGACAAAATATCCCCAGAACTGTAATCTAACATCACATGTTTGTAAGCAGGTAGTTCTCCACCTAGATTACAATAGACTTGTGCATTTTTTTTGTTATTTTCTACCCTGCTTTTCCTTCATAATGGACTCCAAGGTGTCTTAATACTCATGAACAGTCAACTACCATTTGTGATAAATAACAACATGTATTACTTGCCCTTGAAAAAAAATGTAATTGTACCCTTGAAAAAAAAATGAAAAGATTAGGATTTAAGGGGGGAAAGATCTGTTTTGTTCAAGGCATGTGTTCCTGTAATAGTAATATTAAGTCACAGCTGTTTCTCTGATGGGTACAGTCCTCTGAAACGGCTTATCTGAAATGATAAACATAAGAACATAAGAGAAGTCATAGTCATATGATCACCATCTTCAAATACTTGAAGGGCTGTCATATAGAAGATGGTGTGGAATTGTTCTCTGTGGCCCCGGAAGGGTTGAAATTAAATCAAGAGAGTTTCTAGCTCCACATTAGGATGAACTTCCTGACTGTTAGATCGATTCCTCAGTGGAACAGGTTTCCACGGGAGGTAGTGGGCTCTCCTTCCTTGGAGGTTTTTAAACAGAGGCTAGATGGTCATCCGAAAGCAATGAATTTAGGGGGAGGTGTTTGTGAGTTCCCTTCATTGTGCAGGGGGTTGGACTAGATGACCCTGGAGGTCCCTTTCAACTCTAGGATTCAGAGAATTTGAAGTTCTGTCCTTCAGAGAGGGTTTGAAGGTTAAGTAAAACAAAACTCTTTCATTGTGTCTGTGGTGTGATCCCTCATTAAGAGCCAATTGTGTCTTTGAGGGATTTGGGTTTTAAAAAGTTCTATGCATTTTTATATTGCAGTTGTAAATATGTGAACTTTTAAATGTAAGAATGAGCACAGTGTAAGAGGAAAGTGGGATAAATAACTCCTTATAGTGCATTGTAGCATAAATCAAACAGTACCCATTAGCCCTGTGTTTGATGAGGCTTAATCATGACTCTTAAAATTATAGGGCGTTTTCGCACTGACCTTAATCGGCAGCGACGCCCCTCTTCACCGCGCAGGATCTGCGTGGATTTCGCACCAATTGCCGTGGAGCACCCGGAACAGCCGCAAAGTCCCGCGGCTTTTGCGGCGCAAATGGAAACTGATTTTTGGCGGTTTCCATTTGTGCCGCAAAAGCCGTGGGACTTTGCGGCTCTTCTGGGTGCTCCTCGGCAATTGGTGCGAAATCCGCGCAGATCCTGCGCGGTGAAGAGGGGCGTCACTGCCGATTAAGGTCAGTGCGAAAACGCCCATGGTTTCAATTTCTATTGGAGAAGCTATTTTTTTATTGCTACGATAGGCAAGAACTATGAAAAATATTATTTAAGGACTGTATTTCCCCCTCCCAGATAACCACTTCTGGTCAATTTATTTGCAGTGTGATAACCAAGTTCTATCAGCACATCCTGGCCTTGGTGTTTGCAATCAATGAGATAAATGAGAATCCCAAACTCTTGCCCAACATCACTGTCAGGTTCCACATTTATGACAGTTTCTATGATGCAAGGATGGCCTCCCGTACCACTCTGGACTTGCTCTTCAGGTCATATTTATTTTTGCCCAATTACAAATGTGGGATAAAGAAAAATTTAGTAGGATTCATTGGTGGATTGACCTCTGATATCTCTTCATGCATGGCAGGCATTTTAGTTCTTTACAAGGTTCCACAGGTAAGGCCAATGGACTGAAACCATGGAGTTGGGAGACCAATGACTGAACATACAAAGAGGGTGATTTTGACCAATTTCCCTCCAACCACAGCAGCCCTCTAGCTCCCCCTTCAGGCTGCTCCTGGGGGTCCCACAAATTCCAGGAACGGTATTATTTGCGGGGGGGGAGGGCATTTCTAGCTGTAATTGGGAAAGCAGAGCACAGAACTCCCTCCATACCTGGGCATTTTAGATAGGATCAAACCATTGGATTTTCTTTCTTTTTTTTGTATCCTGCCCTCCCCTGCCAAAGGCAGGCTCAGGGTGGCTCACAGGACATGGTATAACCATGATTTCAATAAAATGCAATCATTACAATAAAACAGATTAAAATACAGTTGAATTACATTTATAAATTAAGTTAAAAATTAGATAAAACAGTTAGCCATTATGAGTTATTAATTAAGGTGCTACAATTTAGAAACATGTATAGGATGCCTAGAAGTCAATTTAGCCGGGTTCCATCTTAAAAGCGAGCTGAAAGAGGGCAGTTTTGCAAGCCCTGCGAAACTGATTCATGTCCCGCAGGGCTCGCACCTCCTCTGGGAGTTGATTCCACCATCGGGGAGCCATTGTTGAGAAGGCTTGCTCCCTCGTTGTTTTCAATCTAGCCTCCCTTGGTCCAGGGATTTTTAAAAGATTTTGGGAACTGGATCTCAGTGCTCTCTGGGGAACATATGGGGAGAGGCAGTCCCTAAGGTAGGCAGGTCCTCGGCCATATAGGGCTTTAAAGGTAATAACCAGCACCTTATAACGAACTCAATACACAACTGGCAGCCAATGCAGCTCCCGCAGCCTAGGCTGCACATGTTCCCACCGAGGTAGTCCCACTAACAGCTGGCAGCCGCGTTCTCACTAACTGCAGTTTTTGCGTTTGGTATAAGGGCAGCCCCATGTAGAGGGCATTACAGTAGTCTAGCCTCGAGGTGACCGTTGCGTGGATCACAGTTGCCAGGTCGCTACGCTCCAAGAAGGGAGCCAACTGCCTCGCCCTCCTAAGGTGGAAAAAGGCGGATTTAGCAGTGGCAGTTATCTGGGCTTCCATTGACAAGGAAGGCTTGTCCATTGACAAGGAAGGTATGTTAATCTCATATTTATTTTCCAATTTAGAGAATGGGAAAACTGATAAAGAATTTAAATGAAATATGTGGCTGTTGAGTAACTGAGGAAATATGTGCTGCTGAGAGTATCACCGTTTTCGCACACAGCTTACCTCGCAGTCACCATCCTGTTCCCTCCGCAGCGTCTGGTCGGATTTCCCACCATCTGCGCCGAAGTTACAGGAAGTGCCGTGGCTTCTGCATAGCAAACGTAAACCGCTAAAACCCAGTTTATGTTTGCTACGCAAAAGCCATGGCACTTTCTGTAACTCCGGCGCAGATGGTGGGAAATCCAACCGGACGCTGCGGAGGGAACAGGATTGTGACTGCGAGGTAAGCTATGTGCGAAAACGGTCATAGTGTTTGTCTACGCTGAGGGGGTGTGAACAGGATACAGTTGAAAAGGTCAAACGGAACCGATGATTAGATAGACAGAATTTTCACACATAGGAGGCTCCAATGAGAGATATTTGCCTGCCATGGAAAAAAAAATCCTTCACATTGTATTGCTCTTCTGTCCAACAAGCAGAGATCTGTGTTGGAGTGCCTTTTCATTCATGCTTGAGAGCCAGTTTGGTGAAGTGGTCAAGTGCACAGATAAAACCGCACCACAGGGCCTCGCTTGCACTCTCTCCAGCGGACTGGTGTCCTGCAAGGGTGGCCTCGCAGTCACTAACTCCTCCTCTGCCCACTTCCTGGATGGGAGAGGAGTCAGCAACAGCGAGGCTGCCCTTTCAGAGCGCCGGTCCGGACAGAGTGCAAGCGAGGCCTCGTGGCGCAGTTTTACCCGCCAAGCGAGTCATCGCCGGCGGGGGGAGGATTTAGAATGCCAGAATGCGGCGTTAGAGCCGGTTCCGGCATCGCAATTGACACGTGTAGAAGGGAAGGGAGGAGGAGGAGGCATGGCAGGGAAGGGGGGAAGCGTGGCGGGGAGGCGAAGGGAAGGGAGGGACCGTGGTGGTGGGCAAGGAGGCAGGCAAGCTAGGTGCTTGCCTGGGACACCGGAAGGGGGTGGGGAGCCGAATTTTCCACCCCCAACCTCCCGGCGCCCTAGACAACAGCTTAGTTTGCCTAGTGGGAGAGCCGCCCCTGGGATTGGTGCTATTGTATATAAATATCCTCAGATGCTCCTCCTGTTCCTTTCTTGAAATGCTGGCTTCTATGCCCTCTTTTTCTTCATCTTTTTCTTCTTTTTTAGATTTCCTATGGATCATTTGAACCAATAGCAGATGAAAGAAGCCATTTTCCTCCATTTTATCATACAGTACCCAATGAAGCACTTCAGTATCAAGGAATCATCCAATTACTTCACCATTTCAAATGGAAATGGGTGCAATTCATCGTTTCAGACAATGATGATGGAGAGCATTTCTTGGAAGCCTTGGAGCCACTGCTTTCTCAAAGTGGAATCTGTTCAGCTTCAATCGGAAGAGTTCCCAAACACCACCGTTTATATAATTCAGGAGACCTTATTGTAGAAATGTTGCATTACATTCCTGTTTTACTGGAGAAAAACGCCACTGTGTTTGTGATATATGGGGATACTGCAACCATTATGTGGATGGCAGGCCTTCTTTGGGTGAAAACAATGGTCACCCAAACAGTTCTTGGAGACACGGAGGTGTCATCAGCAGGAAAAGTGTGGATAACAACAGCCCAGGTTGATTTCACATTCACAGCTTTTCAAGGGACACTGGATATACAAATGTTCCATGGCGCCATTTCTTTCACAATCCATTCAAATGAGCTGCTTGGATTCCCGAGATTTCTTCAGACTATAAAGCCTTCTGAGACAAACGGGGATGGTTTCATCGACAAATTTTGGGAGCAGGCATTTTCTTGCTCAATCCCAAATTCAGATATCTCAACACATGTTAACGAATCATGTACCGGAGATGAAAAGCTGGATAGCCTTCCGGGGCCTGTTTTTGAAATGAGCATGACTGGCCACAGCTACAGTATCTATAATGCTGTGTATGCTTTTGCACATGCTTTGCATGCCATGTACTCATTTAGATTTAACTGTGAAAGAATGAAAGATGGGGACAGGCGGGTGCCTCCAAATGTTAAAGCCTGGCAGGTAATGGCTGCTCAAGGACCTGACCATAGTGATGTGATTTGCATTATGCATGTATCTGTCAAATATCTATACACCCTGTAAACCCATCACTAATTTATCTCATCCTCTTCCTTCCCTTTGGTGCTAGATATACACTATACACGAGAATTTCTATAACCTAATCGGTCCTCCATGGATCTTTATGAAACTTCTCTCATTTTCAGTGGCATATGTTATTTGTTTTGTCCCTCATGTCCTTGATCTAGCAATGAAAGAGGGCTAAGATATTATTCTTGTAAGATGACAGCATTCATAATTGACATATTTGACATGGAAAGAATCTTAACTCATTTAGGGAACATCTCAGTGATGCGGTTTCAGGGTTTCATAAGCGTCTTTCTCTTTTGGGATAGCTTCACACATTTCTGCAAAAGATTTCATTCAACAACAGTGCTGGAGATCAAGTTGCATTTGATGATCATGGAGAATTAGCAAGCGGATATGATATTACAAATTTGGTCACTTTCCCCAATAACTCCTACATCAGGGTCAAGGTTGGAAGGCTGGATCCTCAAGCTCCTCCAGGGGAAGAGTTCACCATTGATGAGGACAAAATTGGATGGTGCAAGAACTTGACTCAGGTGAGACAATAGGACTTTCACACGCAGAAAAATATGGTCCTCTATTGGTATATGTTTGCATTTGCATTAAGATGAAACAATTACAGTTGTTCTCCATGCATTACATAATAGCCCGAAAAGGTGATGTATCACAGCCTCTGCTAGGACAAGCCCTTCAAGGCAGGAATCTAAGGTGGTGGGACAGCTACATTCATGCACCTTCCACCCAGTCTGCTGTGATTGCTTCTAGGGCCGTTATGCTGCTATTGCCTGCTTACTGCTGGGTGCCTATATCTTCGTGGGACATCCTGGTGACTTTCTGGCCTTGGCACACAAAGGGTTAGTTTTTCTGATGCTGCAATTGCTGCTTCCCACCTTTTGGGGGGTTTCCAAGATCTGCGGATGCAGATCCCCATGGTGCAAAGTGGTAAAGCTGCAGTACTGCAGTCCGAACTCTCTGCTCACCTGAGTTCGATCCCGGCAAAAGCTGGTTTCAGGTAGCTGGCTCAAGGTTGACTCAGCCTTCCATCCTTCTGAGGTCGGTGAAATGAGTACCCAGCTTGATGCTGGGGGGAAAGTGTAGATGACTGGGGAAGGCAATGGCAAACCACCCCATAAAAAGTCTGCTATGAAAATGTTGTGATGCAATGTCACCCCAGAGTCAGAAACGACTGGTGCTTGCACAGGGAACTACCTTTACCTTTTTTAGGATCTGCAGATGCTCACTAAAAATCTTCTAATCTATCGGAATATACATTGGAATGTGTAAAGTCACAAGAATGTGAACACTTGAAGAAGTCACAATGAGATGAGTGGTCACCCTTTTTTTTGTTTCAATGCCAGTCTTCCAGGACATGCAAGCAACTGCAAGATGTATGCTGTCTTCTGTAACCCTGCCTTATGGCTCCCAAGAGATACTTCTGCTGATTCTTCAGTGCTGCTTACCTTCCAGGGTGACAAATACTTCCCATTGGCTGCACTTCAAACAATGTGCTATGCTTTCTTTGTAACTCTTCCCTGCCTGTTTGCTTGGTTGCCAAATTCTAGCATTTATGTCCACTAAGCCGTATTGTGTATGTAAAATACCATCAAGAGGTTTTCGAGGCAAGTGAGAAGCAGAGGTGATTTATCATTGCCTTCCTTTGCAGAGTCTTCCTTGGAGGTCTCCCTTCCAAGGACCGACATTGCTTTGCTTCCGTGAAGTGATGAGGTCGAGCTATACCATGCCTCCTCCTATCTCCTGAGCCATGCTACTTTTACTTTATTTTCATAATGTGTCTAATGCTTCCCACACTACTTGGCAAATGAGAATTTTAATATTCTGTAAAGCTGGACCCTTTCTCAAATTTTGCTGAAATTTTCTAGTGAGGGCCCCTTAGAGGAGTGGTCCAGCCTGTGCAAATATCATACCAATGAAAGGAAAACCAAATTAGGAACAAAACAAAAACATTAAAAATTAAAATTTCTTTCTTTCTTTCTTTCTTTCTTTCTTTCTTTCTTTCTTTCTTTCTTTCTTTCTTTCTTTCTTTCTTTCTTTCTTTCTTTCTTTCTTTCTTTCTTTAGTTTTAGATAGTTTATTAAAATTCAAAAGCAATACAACACAAAAAGAATTAGATAAATAAATAGAGCTCAAAATCACAGAGCAAAACAATCAATATTGAGCAAGATCAAAGAACAAGATCATGTAATCAATAGGAAATGAAATTCAAGTATCTTCTTGATAATCTACAATATGAATTACTTTGAGAAGTTACATACTGAAAAAAAGGGAATCAATTTATCTTCAAAACTTGACTTTTACAATGGCCTATCAATTGTAAGAATTGTCCCAGACTTTTATAAACCATTTTCTAACAGTAGGAGCATTCTTTTTCTTCCAATACTAAGCTACCCAATTTTAGCAGCAAGTAATAAGGAAAGGAAAGGTCCCCTGTGCAAACACCGGTCATTTTCGACTCTGGGGTGACGTTGCCTTCACAACATTTTCACGGCAGACTTTTTATGGGGTGGTTTGCCATTGCATGTTATCGCAATTTAGTAATGTTTGTATTTCCCAAATGTTTAACAGTATAGACTCCAGTGAGTTAGGAATAGTAGCTCCCGTTATTCTATTAATTATTAGCAAAACCTTACTCCAGAAACACTTTATAGTTGGACAATCCCACCAGCAGTGCAGAACTGAATTCTTTCTTGATCCAAGGACAGGTGCCTCCTCGCTCTCTGTGTACTCATCCTTGCCATCCTGGACAATTCAAGAAAAAAAGGGAGGGAAAGAAATTTTGCTGCTACGACTGTGAACAATGTCCAGAAGAGTTGATCTCAAATAAAAAAGATAGGCAATTTACTGTTAAAAACTTCCAATGCTGCCAGGTATCCTGAAGATGTTGCTCTTGGATCAGGTACTTTATCACAAATAGTACAATCTTAAACAAGTTACACACTTCTAGGTCTATAGAAGTCAATAGGCTTGGAAGGGATTTGGTCTGTTCAGGATTGTACTGCAAGTTATGCATCATCACGGCAATGGGGGGAGAAGTCGGATCTCCAAGACAGGCCCATCAGAAGTCTTGACATAACAGTCAAGACTCAATCATCAGTGAAGGGAAGTGGTATTCTTTACAAGACAGAACTTCTGGCATGACTTGCTAGCACCATGTCAGGAATGTTGTTAGATCCAAAGAGGCAGCCATGTTGGTCTGAAGTAATAGAACAAAATAGGAGTCGATTGCACCTTTAAGACCAACTTAGTTTTATTCAGAACGTAAGCTTTCATGTGCTCTCTAAGCACACTTCATCGGATGAGGAATCCGGCACAGTGAGCAGAGCCATACATAGCTGGTAGGCAGTGGCCCAGAATGCAAAATGGTACAGATTTAAGAACCAATGACAGTTGTTAGAATGTTGTTAGTAATCACTGATTTACCATCTCAATGAACAGGTGGAGATCATCTGGGCTTGGTACTGAAGTCCTTGGATTGTGGTGCCTTAGTTATTTTAACACCCAGGCCCGGCGCGTGGGGTTCTGGCACCTAAGGCAGAACCCCAACATGCAGCCCCCCATAAAAGGCATGATGATGTCACAGTGACATCATTACAATGGGCACGCCACTTTCAGCTCTGAGGGATTGGGGGAAGCTCCTTCAATCCCACAGAGATGAAAGGACGGTCAGCCCTTCCTTTCCCTCATGCCCTCAGAGGGCAAAAAGGAAGGGAAAACACCACTTTCTGCTCTGAGGGATCAGGGGAAACTCCTCCAATCCCTCAGAGATGAAAGCACAGTCAGCCCTTCCCTTCCTCCATGCCCTCAGAGTGTGCGGGGGAAGTGAAAATGCCATTTTCTTCTCTAAGGAACTGGATCCCTCAGAGCCGAAAGAGCAGTGGAGGCTCAGGGATGGTGCGAGCAGGGAGGAGGCAACCACCCTGCGTCCCTGCTGAGAGCTGGCACTCTAGGCAATTGCCTAGTTTGCCTACTCCCAAGTGCTGGGCCTGTTAACACCCATCCCAAAGCCTCCTTAGTGGGTGGGGCCTGGAGTTCATGCCACCATGACAATCCTGAATCTGTCTCAAAACATGTTAGTTTCCATACATGGGCCACTCCCTAGATGGGCATAGTGGGATTTCTATGGATTTACAGATGTAATTCAGGGTTACAAATAATGAAGCAAGTTGGATGCTTTGAAAAGTTTGCCATGTGACTGAGAACGCTTAAGTCAGCCAGGACAAGAGGACACTTCCTGTGGGAGGGACAAAACACAGATAGCAACTGCACACAAAGGAACAGTGGCTGCTGCTCTTGTCACAATTTACTTATTTATTCAAAGAATGTTTGCTTTGCCCTTCATCCAAGGAGCTAATCCTGTTCGCCTTCATTGTCAATTCACTCCAGCCTGCGAATGAGATTAAGCTGAGAAAGGATGACTGGGAGGCAGCTGTAGCTCAGTGACAAAGCCTCTGCTTGACATGCAGAAGGTCCCAGGTCCAATCCCTGGCATCTCCCATTAAAAGGAACTGGCAGTAAGTAATGGTGGGAAAGACTTCGACCTCAGAACTTGAAGAGCTGTTACCAGACTGAGACATTACTGATCTTGATGGACCAAGAGTCTAATTCAGTATAAGGCAGCTTTGCGTGTGTGTGTCTGTGTATGACTGTCCAATATCACCCAGCAAATTTCATGACAAGAAGACATTCAAACCTGAGTCTCTTCAAATGTTTACCAGTGTCTGCTTCACTCTGGGTCTCACTTCTCAGTCACAAAGCCCAGGCAATGACAAGTTGTGGCTGCAAAGAGCTGTGTCATTGCTCCTAGTAGGTATCTTTTCCTGCTTTGGTGACTGAACAATGGAATGCATCAACCTCTGCTGGCTGACCTTTAGCATAAGAACATTAGAACATAAGAGAAGCCATGTTGAATCAGGCCAATTGCCCATCCAGTCCAACACACTGTGTCACACAGTGGCCAATATATGTGTGTGTGTGTGTGTGTGTGTGTATGTGTATATATATATATATATATATATATATATATATATATATATATATATATATATATATATACACACACACACACACACACATATATATATTTGTATATGTATATACTGTGGCTAATAGCCATTGATGGTCCTCTGCTCCGTATTTTTATCCAATTCCCTCTTAAAGCTGGCTATGCTTGTAGCCGCCGCCACCTCCTATGGCAGTCAATTCCACATGTTAATCACCCTTTGGGTGAAGAAGTACTTCCTTTTATCCGTTTTAACCTGACTGCTTTGCAATTTCATTGAATGCCCACGAGTTCTTGTATTGTGAGAAGGAAGAAAAGGACTTCTTTCTCTACTCATCCCATCTCATCTTTCTCATCCCATGCATAATCTTGTAAACCTCTATCATGTCAGCCCACAGTCGACGTTTCTCCAAGCTATTCGGCCCCGCAAAGGCCGCGCCGCAAAGCGGCTGCGTGCCACGGGGCCGCCTTTTGCCTCCCTGGAAGGAGGGGAGGCTGCGATCGAGCTTCCCTCCATCCGGGAGTGGCAGGCGGGCGGAGCATAGGGCCTATTAGTAGCCTTGGCCCCGCCCTCCAGATCAGTCGCGTTGCCGCTCTCGGCCTGGTCGGAGGTTCCCAGTGTCTCGGCCAAGAGCGGATGAGGGCCGCATCGGGCCGGACGGCTCTGGCGATTACCGGGACGGGGTCAGGGCCGCGAGCTCCTGTGGGGAGCGGATCGCGAGGCACCTGGCTTTTGGACTTGAGGGCCTTTGATGGAGCGGGACGAAGCTGAGCAGTCGGCCGGCGTGCGGGGCGGTCTGGCAAGGTCTTAATCGCTCTTTCTGCCCCCCCCCACCCGCCCGCCGCATGCATGTAGCCGCAGTTTCGGAGCGCGTCTTGTTGGGGATGGTTCCCCCCCCCTCCCACCACCACCCTCCTTCGGAAGGTGAATATGTTAGGGGAAAGGGGGGTTTATTGGGGAAGGGGCCGTACCCTCCTGGGCGCCCACTGTGTGGCGCGGAGCATTTGACTGGGTGGGCCAGTGGCCTGGTCGGGCATGGCTCCTCTTACGTTCTCCGGCGACGCAGAGTGCTGGACCGGATGTGGGCCGGGTCCTACATTCTCTCTTATGTGCCTGTGATACGGAGCGGTGGATTGGACGGGCCATTGGCCTGATCCAGCATGGCCCCGCTTATGTTCTTATTGGTTCCTCTTGCGCATTTGTGTGGCACGGAGTGTTGGACTGCATGGGCCATTGGCCTGATCCTAGGTGGCTTCTATTATTTTCCTATGTGGTACGGAGTGTTGGACTGGATGGGACACTAAAAAGGCCTGATCCAGCGGGGCTTCACTTATGTGCTTATGAGACACGGAGTGTTGGACTGGAGGGGGCCATTGGCTTGACCCAGCATGGCTCCTCTTATGTTCTTAGGTGACACAGAGTGTTGGTCTGGATGGGCCACTGGCCTGATCCTACGGGGTTTTTCTTATGTTCTTAGGAGAACTGGAGTGTTGGACTGGATGGGCCGTCGGCCTGATCCAACATGGCTCCTCTTATGTGACACAGAATGTTTTATGAGACACGGAGTGTTGGACTGGATGGGCCATTGGGCTCATCCAGCATGGCTCCTTGTATGTTTTTATGTGATGCAGAATGTTGGATTGGATTGCCTGATCTTACAGGGCTTTCTCTTGGGTTCTTATGAGACACGGAGCGTTGGATGGGATGGGCCATTGGGCTGATCCAGCATGGCTCCTTGTATGTTCTTATGTGATGCAGAATGTGGATTGGATGGCCTGACCCTACAGGGCTTTCCTTATGTTCTAAGAGACACGGGGTGTGGGACCGGATGGGCCATTGGCTGATCCAGCATGGCTCCTCTTCTGTTCTTGTGCGCAGAATGTTGGACTGGATGGGCAACTGGCCTGATCCTACAGGGTTTCTCTTATGTTCTTAGGAGACGCAGAGCATTGGACTAGCTGGGTCCTCGGCCTGATTCAGCATGGCTCCTCTTATGTTATTATGTGACTCAGAACGTTGGACGGGATGGGCAACTGGCCAATCCTACTGGGTTTCTCTTATGTTTTGTGAGACACGGAGTGTTGGACTGCAGGGGTCATCGGCCGGATCCAGCATGGCTCCTCTTATGTTCTTATGTGACACAGAGTGTTGGACTGGATGGGCCATCAGCCTGATCCAACATGGCTTCTCTTATGTTTTTCCGTGACACAGAGTGATGGATTGGATGGGCCATTGGCCTGATCCAACATGGCTTCTCTTGTGTTCTTATGTGACGCAGAGTGGGTGACTGGATGCGCCATTGGCCTGTTCCAGCTTGGCTTCTCTTGGGTTCTTCTGTGACACAGAGTGGTGAGGCCATTTGTCGATACAACATGGTTCCCCTTCTGTTCTTCTGTTACAAAGGGGGTGGTGCCATTGGCATGATTCATATGGCTTCTCTTGTGTTCTTCTGTGGCACAGAGTGTGGGAATGGATGGGCTGTTTGCCTGATCCATTGTGGCTTCTCTTATGTATGTTGGATCGTTCGCTGGGGGGGGGGGGAAAGGCATAGGGAAGGCCGCCCCCCCCCCAGCTGTGCCAAAGTCCCCCTGAGTTGGTTAGTATGGGCTGGCTGAGTCCTGTCAGTCCCTGTAGCTGGACGGGACATCCATGGCTAGTATTCTGGTTTCCAGGCAGGGCTTGTTAGGGCCATTGCCTGGGATGGGAGACCTCTAAGGAAGACCGAGTTTTTGTTGGGGGCGATAGGCAGGGAGATTTCTGTGGGTGTTCCGGCATTGCCAGGCTGGCCGTTCCTTCCGGCCAGAGATGGGGATGCTGTTTGCCTCCCCCCTGGCTTACGCTTTCTCTTTCGCTAACCGTCCCGCCTTCTTCTGGGTCGGTTTCCCACTGGCTGAGCAGCTGCTTGATGTGCAGGGCCCAGGTTCAATTACGGCGTCCCCTACTAAAGAGGGTCCGAGTAGACGGGCGCATGGATTTCGTTTCAGATTCGGCAAGCCGCCGTCGGTTTTGTGGGATGCTGCTGACTGTGGTGTTCCGGCGGTACGAGGGCTATATCGGTTACGGGTTAATTTTCCGCGTGGGTGCGGCGATGGTAATTCCGGTCGAAAGGGTTTGTTTTCTCTCAAGGGGTTTAAGAAAGGGCAATATCCTTCCAATCGGAAGCGGATAACTATGGCCCTGCTAATCCGGTTTTCCCGGACAAGCTGCTCGCGGAGTAGTTAGTCGGGTCTTTTCGTACATTGTACTGTGAGGCTGTCCGAAGGGTTCACCCCCAGGGTTCATTGTATAATTTCAGTGGGGATTGAGCTAGACTCGGTACAGTCGGTTTCGCGTATCCCGACGGTAGGACAACAGCTCGGTAGCAACTCACAGTCATTTTATTAGATGGCAGGGAGTGCGGTTAGTTTCTTAAGCTTGTCGGGAGCCTAATTCACTGTTAGAATGGTGGCCTCGGGGAGAGTTGGACTGTGGCGTCTCTCGGCGCCATACAGTTCTCCCCCTCCCATCGTGCTGCACATTAACAGCTAGTTCTGGTGGCAATAGGGATATGGGGGCACGGGCGGCTAATAAGGCGTACGGCCGGTTGTGTTAATTGGCCAGCTGCCCCCGTTGCTAAGCATTGATAGCTGAGTTCATGACAGTAATGAACGCGGTAATGGCCTTACTCTACGGCGCCTCAGTAGTCGTGTTGTTTTTTAGGATACGCATACCACGGAATAGTTACTTGCTATGGACACATTGTCTAGTGAGGGGACGAGCATTATGTCGGTGGTTGTAGGCAGATTTTCTGCTGGAACCGATTTTCTGGGAGTCATTGCAGCTCGCTAGGCGATAGCGGTAGGGCATTGGTGTTACCTTGTCCCTAGGTACACGGATGGTGCTGAGCTTGTCACTCGAAAAGGTTGGGGTTTGCCTGAGATGGCTCAGGCCAGGAGACGGCACGTTTCTCTGCGGTAACGCCGACGTCTGCTTTGACATCCTGCGGGTAGAGACCGTTTGGCCGCCCGGAACGATTGGTGGTCTGGGCGTCACATGGTGACGTCAAATTTCGAAGAGTTGGGCGGCTGGTATGCCGATCTACCGGATCATTGGTTATGGGCTCTTATTGCTTATTCCTCCCTGAGCGGGGTCGGTGTGTGACGGTGCAAGCGTCAACGCTTTGGGCGTGAGGGGGGGAGTGTTCAGAGTCACCCCCCCTTGTTAAGCATCGTGGGCGGTTATGGGGCTGGCCCGGGTTAAGGATGGACGGACTTGGTATAAGATCGGCAACATTTTCCAAATGGGGGCCACGTCCACTGTGGCACCAGTGGGCTTGCCAGGTCCGATCATCTGGAGCTGGGTGTCCCACCAAGGCAGGCTGATTCGTTACGGCCGTATGAGTTTTGGCGGCCCATTATGCAAGGAGATCGCCAGCGACAGCCTTGTGCTGGGCGCTTGCTGTGGCGGAATGCTGGGGGCCTGGGGGGACGAGTTGTCCGCAGCTCCCTTCGTTGCTGAAGCGGTTGCCGAGCGTCGGGCTATCGTGTGGGGGTGGCCCGGAGTCCGACCCCTCTGGCCGACAATTATTGGCAGGTCTGGCTGGCTGCTTGGGCCTGGTTGGGTCGAGCAGGCCAGTCGACAGCGTTATCTGGCCCTGTGGTGGCCTTGGTGGTCGGTCTGGGCACCTTCCTTTGTCAGCATTCAGCTTGGTGGGGAATCATCGGAGTGGGAGGGACAGCCCCCCCCCCCCGTTTTGTCTGAAGCCTGTGGTGGAGTCCCGGGCCATCGCGTGGGGGCGGCCTGGAGTCCGACTCACCTGGTCGCCACTTTGGAGTCTGGCTGTCTGCCTGGGCCTGGTGGGTGAGCGGGCCAGACGGAAGCCTTACCTGGCCCTGTGGCGGCCTTTGGGGGATGGTCTGGGTTACCTTCCCCTGTTTGCATCCAGCTTGGTGGAGAATGATCGGGGTGGGAGGGACAGCCCCCCCCGTTTTTGTCTGAAGCCAGTGGTGGAGCTCCGGGCCATCGTGCGGGGGTGGCCTGGAGTCCGACTTACCTGGCCGCCACTTTTGAGTCTGGCTGTCTGCCTGGGGCTGGTGGGTCGAGCGGGCCAGACGGAAGCCTTACCTGGCCCTGTGGTGGCCTTTGGGGGATGGTCTGGGTTACCTTCCTCTGTTTGCATTCCCTCGTGGGAATGATCGGGGTTGGGGGCAGCCCCCCCCCTTTTTGTTTCTTAGCAAGTCGGCAGCGGAGCTACAAGCCATCGTGTGGTGGTGGCTTGGAGTCCGACTAACCGAGTGCCTATTACATTGGTCTGGCTGGACGCTCAGGACCCGGCGGGGTCGAGTGGGCCTGACGGAAGGCGAATCTGGCCCTGTGGCGGCCTTGGCGAAGGTCTGGGGTACCTTCCTTCTCCCTCCTGGTAGGAAGATCATGTGGGTGCAGTGCCGGCCAGATGTCTTCATCTGCCGATGTGGGTAATCGGGCCTTATCTCACGACATTCGGCAAGGGTGGGCGGCCTTGGCTGCTCTGTGGGGCGCCATTGCCTAAGCAGAGGCTTGGCATGGGCGGTGGCAGAAGGTGCAAGGGGTTTATACCTTGCAGGCGAGCACCCAGGCAGCTGCACCTGTTCGTGCAGTCGATACGCAGGAGCGGCAGATGGGCTTTACGGCTCAATGCTGTATAATGCGGATCGTATTCATGCCTCCCCCTATATTCGCCTCCTTCTGGGTATCGGGGCAGAAGTTTCGGGGAGGGTTTTTGGCCTGGCCGGCCTGGCATTAGCCAGATTCTTATGGCTCGTGCTGGGGGCAGGGTGACTCGCCCCTTTGCGGGACTTGGCGGGGTCTGAGGAAGACCCCAGGGCTTGTCCCACTGCAGGTTGCTCTTGCCGTGTTAATTGTGTTAATTAAAGTGGCCCGTTTCCCAACATTCTGTGTCAGCCTCTTTATTCCGACTAGGGGGGCAATTCGGCCCCGCAAAGGCCGCGCCGCAAAGCGGCTGCGCGCCACGGGGCCGCCTTTTGCCTCCCTGGAAGGAGGGGAGGCTGCGATCGAGCTTCCCTCCATCCGGGAGTGGCAGGCGGGCGGAGCATAGGGCCTATTAGTAGCCTTGGCCCCGCCCTCCAGATCAGTCGCGTTGCCGCTCTCGGCCCACCCACCCACCCTGTGTAGTACAGGTTTGACCGGTCGCCTTATTAGGGGCCAGGTAGGAATTTTTCATCTCACCTGATTGGCCTGTAGTGGGGTGTTTTTTCGCCTACCTTGTACTACCGACAGTGGTGTGGATATTAGGTACAGGGTGGGGTTTAATTTCGGTCACTTGGCAGAAGGTGCAAGGGGTTTATACCTTGCAGGCGAGCACCCAGGCAGCTGCACCTGTTCGTGCAGTCGATACGCAGGAGCGGCAGATGGGCTTTACGGCTCAATGCTGTATAATGCGGATCGTATTCATGCCTCCCCCTATATTCGCCTCCTTCTGGGTATCGGGGCAGAAGTTTGGGGGAGGGTTTTTGGCCTGGCCGGCCTGGCATTAGCCAGATTCTTATGGCTCGTGCTGGGGGCAGGGTGACTCGCCCCTTTGCGGGACTTGGCGGGGTCTGAGGAAGACCCCAGGGCTTGTCCCACTGCAGGTTGCCCTTGCCGTGTTAATTGTGTTAATTAAATAAAGTGGCCCGTTTCCCAACATTCTGTGTCAGCCTCTTTATTCCGACTAGGGGGGCAAAAGTGCCCCAAGCGTTTTAACCTTTCTTCATAGGGAAAATGTTCCAACCCTTTAATCATTCTAGTTGCCCTTTTCTGCACTTTTTCCAGTGCTATAATATCCTTTTTGAGGTGTGGTGACCACAATTGTACACAGTATTCCAAATGAAACCACACTATCGATTTATACAGGGGCATTATGATACTGGTTGATTTGTTTTCAATTCCCTTCCTAATAATTCCCAGCATGGTGTTGGCATTTTTTATTGCAATCGTACACTGTCTTGACATTTTCAGTGAGTTATCTACCATGACCCCAAGATCCCTCTCTTGGTCAGTCTCTGCCAGTTCACACCCCATCAACTTTTATTTTTAGCTGGGATTCCTGTCCCCAATGTGCATTACTTTGCACTTGGCCACGTTGAACCTCATCTGCCACGTTGACACCCACTCACCCAGCCTCAACAGACCTCTTTGGAGTACCTCACAGTCCTCTCTGGTTCTCACCACCCTGAACAATTTAGTGTCATCTGCAAACTTGTCCACTTCACTGCTTACTCCCAACTCCAAATCATTAATGAATAAGTTAAAGAGCTTGGGACCCAGTACTGAGCCCTGCGGCACCCCACTGCTTACCGTCCTCCACTGCGAAGACTGCCCATTTATATTCACTCTCTGCTTCCTATTAATTAGCCAGTTTTTGATCCGCAAGAGGACCTGTCCTTTTACTCCATGACTCTCGAGCTTAAGGAGCCTTTGATGAGGAACTTTATCAAAAGCTTTCTGGAAGGCAAGGTAAACAACATCTATTGGGTCCCCTTTGTTCACATGTTTGTTCACCCCCTCAAAGAACTGTAACAGGTTAGTGAGACAAGGTTTTCCCTTACAGAACCCATGCTGAGTCTTCCTCAATAACTTGTGTTCATCAATGTGCCTACTCATTCTGTCCTTAATAATGGTTTCTACCAACTTTACCGGTATTGAAGTCAGACTGACTGGCCTGTAATTTCCTGGATCTCCTCTGGAACTCTTTTTAAAGATGGGGGTGACATTTGCTACCTTCCAGTCCTCAGGAACGGAGGAAGATTTCAATGAAAGATTACATATTTTTGTCAGGAGAGCCACAAGTTCAACTTTGAGTTCTTTCAGAACTCTTGGATGTATGCCATCTGGACCTGGTGACTTATTAGTTTTAATTTGTCAATCAGTTGTAGGACCTCCTTTCTTGTCACCTCAATCTGACTCAAGTCTTTCAACATCCCTCCCAAAATTAGTGGTTCTGGAGCAGGCAAACACTTCTCATCTTCCACAGTGAAGACTGAGGCAAAAAAAAAATGCATTCAGCTTCTCAGCCATTTCCCTATCCTCCTTCAGTCATCCTTTTACCCCTTGGTCATCCAAGGGCCCCACTGCCTCCCTGGCTGGTTTCCTGCTTCTAATATGTTTGAAGAAATTTTTATTGTTGGTTTTTATGTGTTTTGCAATATGCAGAGGAAGAGGAGAATCCACTGACTTCACTTCTGCCAGGAGGGGAGGAGGAGCTTTTAGAGGAACAAGACAGTGAAGACAGATTGTCATGGCTTATATTTCAAAGTTGTTGAACACCATCTATAGGTCTTGGAATATGGTGACCCCTGTAGCAGCCCTGACAGTAACCATGTTTGCTCCTTTTTCAGATATGGATAATTGTGTCAGCTGTCCAGAAGATCACCGTCCAAACAAGAGACAGGATCAGTGCATCCCCAAGGCTTTGAACTTCCTCTCTTTTGCTGAATCCTTGAGCATTGTTTTTACATTTTTTGGCTCTTTTCTTTTCTTTGATCACAGCTCTAATGCTTGGAATCTTCCTTAGGTACATGGACACTCCTATCGTCAAAGCCAACAACTGGAGCCTAACCTTCATCCTTCTCATCTCTCTCCTTTTTTGCTTCCTCTGCTCTTTGCTGTTCATTGGACAGCCTAACAAAGTGACCTGCATCCTCTGACAAACAGCTTTCGGCACCGTCTTCTCAACAGCTGTTTCTTGCATTTTGGCAAAAACCATTACTGTGGTGGTGGCTTTCATGGCCTCCAAGCCAGGGAACTGCTTCAGAAAGTGGGTGGGGAAAAGACTTGGGCATGCCATTTTGATTTCATCTTCCCTTGTTGAAGTGGGCATTTGTGCTGTATGGCTGGCAACCTCTCCTCCATTCCCAGATCTGGACAAGAACTCACTGCCTGGAGAAATAATACTGCAATGTAAGGAAGGATCGGTCACTATGTTTTACTGTGTTTTGGGCTACATGGGTTTACTGGCCACTGTCAGCTTCGGAGTAGCTTTCCTAGCCAGGAAATTGCCTGAAAGTTTTAATGAAGCCAAGTTCATCACCTTCAGCATGTTGGTCTTTTGCAGTGTTTGGCTGTCGTTTGTTCCCACTTACCTCAGCCTAAAAAGAAAAAAACATGGTGGCCACGGAGATCTTCTCCATCTTGGTCTCCAGTGCTGGGTTGCTGGGTTGCATTTTTTCACCAAAATGCTACGTCATTGTCCTGAGGCCAGATCTGAACAAAAAGGAGCAGTTAATTATGAAAAAGAATTAATAATCTGTCTGTTCTACTTTGCTTATTTTGTGTGAGATTTTACTGATATTGCTGTAAACTAAGTGAGTGGTCCTAGGGAAAGCCTGATTTTGGCCTATCTTGTTCAAGATCCATGCTATGACAGGTAGGCCCACTAGGGAACACTAGAAAGCTTCTGAGAATATCTCACCAATGGGCCTCCCCCCAATTCCTTGCATTTTTATTGACAGCAAAGCTACTGACACCGTCAATATTAATTCAAGAAATACCATATTTACTCAAAAGGAAAAGTACACCAAAAAAGGTGATTACACAAGCCTGCAACTTCCAAAAGCATTCCGAAGCTGGGGGGCAGACTCCTAGCTTCAATTTCTGTGGAGTTATACAGTAGATACAGATAGATAGACTAGAGGCTCCAATCTGCTTGCTCCACTCACCAAGCATAGCCAGCTTCAAGAGGGGGTTAGATAAAAATATGGAGCAGAGGTCCATCAGTGGCTATTTGCCATAGTGTGTGTGTGTGTGTGCGTATATATATATATATATATATATATATATATATATAAATTTTTGGCCACTGTGTGATACAGAGTGTTGGACTGGATGGGCCATTGGCCTGATCCAACATGGTTTCTCTTATGTTCTTATATGTTCTTAACTCTGAAGTTTGCTGAACTTGCAATAGCTAGTAGTATACCGAACACCAAACGAGCAGTTTTGCCTCCTTCAGAAAGAGCTCCAACAATTTAGGATGAAGCAACAGCAGATCACTCCTTTTTTTGTAAACTTCAAGCCAATATTTTATTTAGAATGAACGTTACAGCCTGCCATTCTCTCCAATGGGACAACAAAGCAACCATCATTGTTCTCTTCTCCCCTTTTTCATACTCACAACAACAACCCCATAAGGTAAGTGTGAATGTTCCAGTCATCCAGCAACTTTCTGTCTAACCCAGGGGTGTTTATGAGGGATGGATCTGACATAATTGAGACCTCATTGGGCTGGGCCATATGTGTCATAAAATGTAAGGCCAGATAACAGCTATATAAACTTTATAAAGGACACAGAAAAACACAATTAAAGATTATGGGGTTTTTAAAAAAAAACAAAACTTTAAAACTTAAAACATGCGTAAAACTTTAGCACTTGTTGGTCTTAATGGTTCTTTCTTTGTATCTCTCCCGCGTGATCCAGGGAACTGGCAAAGTAAGCTTGGGCTCTTCCCTTCCTTCCCCAAGGGACCAGGAGGGGGAGAATCCACAGTCAATAGAAGGAAGAGAGGCTTGGCTCAGACGCTCTGCTGTGCAATTGAGCAAGTCTCACAAAGCAAGTTGTGATGCAGAACAAAGCAAAAAAGAGGGAGAAGGAAGCAGATGACAGACAGTTGCTGGGGGGGGGCTGATTCAGCCCCCAAGCTGCATGTTTGATACCCCTGGAACCACTATGCAACAATACTGCTCAGATGGGTCAGGAAAGTGTTGAAATCCCTATTTTTTCAGAGGAGATATTTTTCATCCAACATATCTGTCCTTGATTGCCTTTGCTGAGTTCTTAAGTATAAACCTTTGCTTCCACTTAAAATCTCAGAGGTTTCTTCCAGAGATAAAACTGTCGGGATAGGACTATTTGCTTCCTTTCTGACACCACAAGTTCCACTAGTTGCCCAAAGCTGGTCAAAAAATTTGAAACCCTTTCTGATAAGTTATGCCTGCCACAGATAACCATAACTTCCAATGTTAAAACAAGGTATATGTGTGTTGAGGGGGTGGTTGGGGGATTGTGCAGGGCAATATGGCCAATTTTTGACTTTCAGCTTATTTTTGAATTAGTGATGACTGCCACAGCACAGGCCTGTAGCTACAGGGAGGCCTGTGGGGTGCCTGCACCCTGACTTCCTATCAGGTGTCCCAATTCACGTTCCTGCTCCTGTTACCCCTCTTGTGCAATTTAAGTCACAGAGGAGGAAGGAGGCAGCCCCTGGCTTCTCAATTTTCACCCCTGTGGCCCCTCAAGCAGTGACAATGGTGGGGGAAGGAAGGAAGGAAGGAAGGAAGGAAGGAAGGAAGGAAGGAAGGAAGGAAGGAAGGAAGGAAGGAAGGAAGGAAGGAAGGAAGGAAGGGAGGGAGGGAGGGAGGGAGGGAGGGAAGGAAGGAAGGAAGGAAGGAAGGAAGGAAGGAAGGAAGGAAGGAAGGAAGGAAGGAAGGAAGGAAGGAAGGAAGGAAGGAAGGAAGGAAGGAAGGAAGGAAGGAAGGTCAGGCACCCTGAGTCAGATGCCTCAACTTTTTAACATGCCCCTCAATGTTTAAAATCCCGATCTTGCAGGAACACAGTGGAAAAGACAGCTAAGACCAGGGTTTTTTTTTAAGAGCAGGAACACACAGTTATGCAGTTCCAGCAGACTTGGTGTCAGGGGGGTGTGGCCTAATATGTAAATATATTCCTGCTGGAATTTTTTTTACCTAAAAAGCCCTGGCTATGACAAGATACCTCTGTGTCCTCCTCAGTGAGAAGGAAGAACATGGAAAAATGCCCCCCCCCCACAGGGACAGTATAAAGAACAAAAATGCCATCTATTTTCAGCAAACCACTATTACAATTAAAAGCTTCTGAAAAAAAACCTGATCCCAAGCCAAAGAGTTAATTGCTGGTGACTTTTTTTGCTCAAGGTAACTTCCAGATAAGACTATAATTAAATCTTCCCAAACTACCCTTTTTAGCTCTAGCAGCCAGTTACAAAATGAATAACCATAGTAGCTATAAATATAACTCTGTTAAGACTCAAGACTATGGTAGGGTCAGGGACACGCAAAGGACTCTGTCATACTTTGCTAATACATGTGGCTTCAATATTGCCAAATGGCTGAAAGAGTATTCTGGTCAAACTTTTGTACATGTGTGATTGGATCCAAGCAGGTTTTCTGTTGGAGAACAAAGCACAACCAATTATACTTTTTATGGGCATCATAAGACCTGTCGAGACAAAAGCCATGTGGAATGTGAAAAGGGGGGGATTGAGGAAGAATGAGTGAAAAAGCTGTCTGGATCCAAACCTTAGAGATTTTCCCAAGAGCGCTGTAGATAACAAGGGGATCTGTCTACCGTGGGAAGGCCTAACCAAGGATGACAATTGGGATCGTGCTGCTGCTGCTGCTTCTGCCCACGCAACCATGTGTGGCTTATGCTGCTGAATGCAAGACCTGGCACCCCCATGATATCTATCACAAGTACCTTCAACCAGGACATCTCATTCTAGGTGGCCTGGTTTATCTTATCTTTTTCACCTCTGCTCCACAAAACTTCACCAAAGAACCTACGGGGCCACTAGATGAAGCTTTTGTGTAAGAGATTATGCTTTTCTCTGTACTATATTTCTGTCTAGGTTGTCTTCTGCAGCGGACTGATACATGGTGAGGCATGAAGTACAGCAAAATACACAAGAGGTCCCATGATGAGAACTTAACAGTGTAATCATGTACCAACTTAATGCCTCTTTAAGGCCACTGAATGGGCTTAGTTGGAAGTAACTCTTCTTAGGATGGCACTGGAAGTTAGATCTTTGCCTCCATTCCATTGTACTGAGGCACTTCAAAATACTGACCTTTCACTTCTCTGATCCCACTTGGACAATGTCATTTCGCTTTGTGCATATTAACTGTCCTAAGAAGTGCAGAGAACAAACATTGGAGGAGAACTCAAAATCTGGGTGGGATCAAAAGGCCCAGTTCTTATAGTTACAGTCTCAGAACAGGCATGTTTGATTCTGCTGCAGGCATTATTCCAAGAAACAAGCTGTTTATCCCAACAGATATCAACATATTGCATGGAGGAATGAAACATTAGTTGGCGTCTCTTTCCTACAGCATGCTTTGAATTTATTTATATTTCTTTCCCTCATCATCAGTTTCCATCCAGTTTTTCACTGTAGCATCTTGAGATACACTTTTTATCTTCATCCTGTCCAGAAAGTAGTCTTCCCTAGCACTGTTTGTTGTCTTGTACAACTTGGAATGCCATTGGATAGATATAATTTTAGGGACCATTTGGCCTTCAAAATGACATTTGGTCTTCAGAACATATCCAAACTGCTACCTCTTAGAAAGGATTTTATCAGAACACGTGTGAGTGTGAATATTTCCAAAGTGGATCTAGGGCTTTGAGGTGGGAGTTAGAAATCCTTTCACATTGTTATTCCCTTCATTTAGAGCTATGTCATTCAGTGTTTTCAGACAGACGAAACCTTTATTGGCATGACAATTCATTTTTTTTTTCCCCTTACACCTGTTCCGAGTTTAATAAAACACTACAGCCTGCATCACATTCTGCAGAAAGAGATGACATTGTAATTTATTTATGCTGTCCGGTCCAAAACATCCTAGCTTCAGGATTAACTTCGAAAAAAAAAATTATAAATACCACAATTTAAAAATATGCAGAAGGTACCCAAAACAATACCAACAGCATAACAAAATCCACAAAAGGCTATCGGTAACTATTCCATCTATCTTTCCAGTGCAGTGACTCAGAATTACCAGCATGTACTGGCCATGGTATTTGCCATAAAGGAGATCAATGAAAACCCCAGGCTCTTGCCCAATGTCACCCTGGGTTTCCATATCTATGACAACCACTTAAATCCAAGGTGGACCTATCATGCCGCCCTGCAACTTCTTTCTTCCTGGAACAGATTGGCCCCCAACTACAGGTGTGATAGCCAGGACAACTTGTTTGTGATTATTGAAGGGCTTTTTTCTGCAGCTTCTTCCCTGATACCAAGTGTTTTGGACATGTACAAGATTCCTCAGGTAGGATGTACCTGCTGAACATGAAAAAATGTGATTCACTTTATGAGAGTTTAACAGCCCATTAACCATACGCCAGGGAAATATTTAAGAATTCAAAACACCAATGAAGAAAAATTTTGCCACATCAACTGTACATGCTTTACCAAAATCACTCAGAAACAATAATGTATGGGTATCAGAAGTGGCTGAACATTTTAACAGCCTTTTAGCAAGCAATTTCTCCCTGGCAATGGTGTCTGGAACAATTACATTGGGTTTTCATCATCTAAAATTTGGTCAGAGATTTTTCCCCATGGCTAAGTATCCCCAGGTTTTATTTAACCATTGGTGTTTGGAGGGATATTTATTATTTTTCCATAGATACTGTATGCTACTTGAGATTTAGCTGCTACCAGCATAAATGATGTAATATCTTTTCTCATCTTTGGTATTGTGTTTTTAATGGCTCCCCCCCCCCCCCATATCCTTTAAATCCTGCATTGTTGAAACTGAGATACAATTCAAACATTACTTGAACAGCCTGCGTCCAGTTCTTCATCTCAAACTATGCATGAGGACCCCAAAAACAAGGATCATCAATTTCACTTTTTTGTGAACAGTTTCAAGTGGGTAACCATGATGAAGAGTAGAAGTAGAAGAGAAAATTTCAGTCCAGAACCACCTTAAAGGCCAGCATTCCTCCTCCCAAGTGCTTACGAGTCTAAGCTCCCATCATCCGATGAAGAGACTTTTCACTCTTGAAAGCTTCTACTCTGGAAGAATTTTTTTTTAATTTTTAAGATGTAACTTGACTCAAGTTTTGCTGAGTGATGTGATGTTCCCCAACCTCAGTAGGTGCAGAAATATTTTTGGGCCCTTCCTCCTTTCAGAACAGAGAATAAGGCTCAGAGGGCAGAACAGAATCCAGGCACATGCCACCCTGCTGGGCAAGAAGGCAAAGAACAACTATTTAATCCTCGTCTGCATCTTGGCAACAGGCCTTTGTTGGCAGCTGCCCTCTTGCCCACCCTAACCAGGGATCTGCTTTATGTAATTCCCAAGCTGAAAATACATCCAAAAAGTATTTTTGAGTCAACTTGCGTATTTTTGGACTGGGGACAAAAAAAAGATTATGGAACTGTCTGAAATTATGGGGAAACCCCCCCACACACACACACAAACGCTGGTTGTAATAAGGAATCTTTTCTGTGATCCAGAGCTGGTGCTTTTTGAGAAAATGGCTCTCAATTGGCAGAGAACCAAATCTTTCCTCTAATATCCCCAAGTTAGAACAGGATTGGGAAAAGGTATTCAACTTTATGAACCTTTATACAAGGTACCGTTGACTATTCTGATCTCTGCTGTTTCCAATGGGAGGGAATGGGGGATCTTTCTGGAGATCTGGAGAGGGTGTTTGTAAAGTAGATAGCACTGAAATTGCACAAAAAACAAGTCTTTCCAACTTTGAAGGGGATTGGACAATGAAGTTTCCTGAACCAGGGGGAAATTGTATTTGTTGGTATTTCTGTGATTCATCAATGTCTAATATGATATATGTTTTAAATTTTGGAGCTTTCAAGTATATCACCAGAAAATGGGTTAGTAATAATATGTCTTTAAAAAATAGAATTTAAAAAATAGAGGGAATACCATTACAGATGCACATGAACCAGTTCCAATCTGACAATATATTTGTTCCGCGTAGTAAAATCACAAAAAGATCTGTTAAAACAGGAATCTGAAGAGGTACCAAATAATATAAATTAATAAATAAAATATTTCTGCCTGCCCCCTTCAATTTATCAATTGATTCTTAGCTCTCGTATGGCTATGCTTGGAAAGCTGTGGACAGCAACTGTGAAAAGCTTGTTTCCATATACCAAATGCTCCCAAACGAAGCCCTCCAGTACAAGGGAATTCTGCACTTACTTCTCCATTTCAACTGGACATGGGTTGGATTCTTTGATGGATTTCATATGAATTCAGAATGGTTCATGAAGAATATGGTTTCTGAATTTTCCAAGAATGGCATCTGTTTTGACTTCATAGACACCATCTACACGTTTGGTATGGATAAAGAATTCAGAGAAGTAATAAAATGGTCAGAAAAAGTATATGATAGACTCATGAGAACCCAAGCCAATGTTCTGATTTTTAATGGTGATCATCATTCCATGCTTATTTTCAGACGATTGCTAAGTAAAATAAAAGATAAAGATCTATTTAAAAAGCCAAAAGGAGAAGTCTGGCTTCTCACAGCCCAGCAGGAAATAAAACCATTTCCTGGTAGAACAGACTGGAGTACACAATACTTCCATGGTGCATTATCAGTTGCCATTCACTCAAATGAAGTTCAAGGATTCCAAGAATTTCTTCTAAGAAGAAATCCTTCCAATGGTAAAGGAGATGATTTTCTCCAGGACATCTGGGCTCTCATATTTAGCTGTGTATACCCCAATTCCTTTTTGAGAAATTCACAGTACTTTATAAACACTAGTTACTGCACTGGAGAGGAACAGCTGGAAAATCTTTCTCATCCTTATTTGGAAATGAGCATGACTGGCCACAGCTATACCATCTACAATGCTGTCTATGTGGTGGCCCACGCTTTACATGCTATGTATTTATCCAAGTCTAGCAGAACAATGACAGAAGGAAAAAGAAAGGAGCTTCAGAATTTTCAGTCATGGCAGGTAATTGAAGAAGAACTCTAATATGAATGTTCAGTAATATTTCATTGAGAGATTTTTTAAAATGAAGAATTACAGGATTTCCTTCCTCTCACCTTCTTATCCACAGAGTGAGATGTTTGTCATGGGTATCCATTTCTTGCCTTGTTTCAGAACAGGCAGGATGGGCTCACTGAGTGGCTTTTGGGCACTTTTGGAAACCCAATTGAACCAAGAATGTTGTTCGCTCATACCTTTGTGCCTTCTGTTATCGTCTGCAATTGGGTCTCCATTCCTCGGAGACACTGTCAATGAACTTGGCCACCACAACTGCATGGCAAAATATTTTAAGTATAAAGAATAAAGAAGTCATGAGCAATCCATGGCAGGTGTAACCATTAAAGTACATAGTTGAAAAAAGATTCTGTTCCCTCTTTTCCAGTTGCATAATTTGAGTTGAGTTCTAATATTCACAACATGGCTTCTTCTGCATAGAGTAAATCAAGCAATATACTGATAAATACCCATATCACAATTTGAATGATTCTGGTGCCAGATTCCTATAGCATCTTTTTTTTTTCTTAAATACTCTCTCTCTCTCTCTCTCTCTCTCTCTCTCTCTCTCTCTTTTCAAACATAGCTTCACCACTTCCTCAGAGGTGTGTCATTTAATAACACTGCTGGGGAAAAGGTTTCCTTGGTCCAGAATGAGGAACTGGAAGGAAGATTCGATGTTATCAACTGGGCCACCTTACCAAACCAAACTTTTGTTAAACAGAAAGTTGGAAAAATTGATCTGCAGGCTCCAGCAGGCCAAGCACTCTACATTAATGAGGATATTATTCTATGGGACCATTGGTTTAAACAGGTAGGACTGAAATATAGAGGGTTTTTTTGTTTTGTTTTGTTTTGAGGAAGACTGAGAGTGATATCGCTGACAGGGTTTTATTTGTTTGTTTAGTGGCATACAGGGGGAAACACTGCAATCTACTACAAGCCTTCCTCTTGTAAAGCAACTCCTGCATTCTAATGCCTTGAAAACTGGGACCCAGACTCAGCCAAGATCCTGTTTGCAATGCTGTGGGGAGGGGGAGAGTGAAGGCGGCCATGGGAGTCCTTACCAGGCAGAGGAGGCAGACTGGCAGCAAGTGTGGCAAACTGGCCTGCCTGATCCAACACCAGCCCTATCAGCAGGTTTAGGGTGTCCAAGTGAGCAGAGTGCCTTGGTCTCTACTTAGAGTACCACTCTGCCCCTATTCACCATCTTTTGGTGTCAAGTGACCTGGCTCACACTCTTGGCCCTTTAGTTAGGTATAGTTTTATGGGTTTGCATGTAAATTCTTCCTTATCATGTTGGCAGAATCAGCATGGGAACCCCAGCCTGCATGCCTATTTTCCTGAGTATTGGGATCTCCTCTAAGGGATCTTGACATAAAGGTCAAGTGGTGTGCCCAGCCCAGGGGCACAGCCAGGGATTACCCTTACTCTCGAGTGGCAGGGAAGACCACCTTGGGGCATCTGCCCTTGTGGAATCCAAAGACCTGTCATCCCAAGGTTTTCAGTGGGTCACCAATAGGCAGGCAGGTCAGTCAAGTATTCTATGTTGTGCCAAAGCATGGTACAGCTGTAACCAATAAAGTTGTGGCCAATTTTATTCTGCTTTTCTGAAAATTGGTGTGTATGTTATTTTAAGCTATAAATTGAATAAGTATTTAGTTGGGTATGGAGGAACTCATTGCCTTCAGTGCCTGCCTCTCCCCCTCCCCTTGGTGGTGGGGCTGCATGCCCTCCTGAACATTTCTGTTGAATACATTCCACAGAATGATAAGATTCTGGAGAACCATCACCTGGGACCCACATACATAAATGAAATTCTTGGCTGCTATGAGCACATGCACCAACTCACATCTTTATTTTTAAAAAAGTTTCTGTGTTGTGATTCATGTCTGCATATTCAAAGTGCCTAGATACTCTATTAGATAGATCCAAGTAGGCAGCCGTGTTGGTCTGAAGCAGTAGAACAAAATAGGAGTCAATTGCACCTTTAAGACCAACTTTGTTTTATTCAGAACGTAAGCTTTCGTGTGCTCTTAAGCACACTTCATCAGATGAGGAATCTGGCACAGTGAGCAGAGCCACACATAGCTGATAGGCAGTGACTCAGAATGCAAAATGGTACAGATTTAAGATCCAGTGACAGAATGGTAAAATTATCTGGTAGGCAGTGGTTTAGAATATAAAATGGTACAAATATAAGATCCATTATGCTACTCATGCTACTCAGAGCAAAGGTTTGCTCAATTTGTTCATTCACTATTCTGTCATTGGATCTTTTAAATCTGTACCATTTTGCATTCTCAGCCACTGCCTACCAGATATGTGTGCTCGCTGTGCCAGATTCCTCGTCTGATGAAGTTTGCTTAAGAGCGCATGAAAGCTTACGTTCTGAATAAAACTAAGTTGGTCTTAAAGGTGCAATTGACTCCTGTTTTGTTCTAGATACTGTATTAGACAGTGGGAAGGACGGTATATAAGCATTTTAATAAATAAACATTTTAAGCCTTCATGAGTTGTCCAGTGTCTATGCCTCAGAATGTTTCAGTACAAAGTGAAGAATGGCTAAGAACCTATATCACGCAGGAAAAAAATGACAAACATGTTTAGAAAAATAGCAAACTGGTTACATATTTCATTTTCTGAACCTAGGAAAAAAATTCTGAACTCTTCTTAATCTTGTGAGCCTCTTATTTCATTAATGCATTAGAAACCACCTAATTCTGTATGTACTGAGAGCTGCCGTCCTGGATACAGGAAGAAAAAGAAGGAGGGGGAGCCATTCTGTTGTTATGATTGTGCTCCATGTCCAGAAAGAAAGGTATCTGCTCAGAAAGGTGAGAAAACTACTGGAAGATTTTCGAACAGATAGATTGTAATAACACCAAAAAATGAACAGATGTGAAGGATCCATATTCATATTGATGGTTATCCATATACTTGTTGATGATTGTTATGTGGGACAGCCTAGTTGATATTTGTTATGTCTAGACCCCATCTAGAGAGGTGGGATTAAACCCCAGTGGGACACCAGTGACCTCCTGTCTTGCTGAAGTCAGCTTGCTAAGAGCAGTGACTAGGACATCAGCCATAGAATGAGGATAAACTCAAGCATCTTGAAGGCCAGTTGTGTGGTCCTTGACAAGCATCTTGGGGGAGTGTTACTAGCTTCAGGTTGGAAAATTCCTGGAGATTGGGGGGGGGATGGTATACAGGGAGGGTGAGGTTCGTGGAGGGAATCCAGTGAAGTCCACCTTCCAAAGCAGCCATCTTTTCCAGGGGGAAGGATCTCTGTTGCCTGGAGATCAGCCATAAACCCAAGAGATTGCTAGCTACCACCTAAATGTTGGTAACCATAGCTTAGCATGGGGCTGGTCATGAAAGTGCATAATATATTAGGAACCAGGTCCTGGGAACTAAAGGAACACCAATTAAGAGGGACAGGCTGCTGTGGTGTAGGCGACATATGTGGGGAGGGGATTAAAAGGAATAACTTGGTGAAGTTTAGGCCTGATTAGAAAGAAGTGGGAGTGAAACAATTACCACTCCAGAACTTTGGAGAAGATGGTTGGTTACAGTGTAACTGGGAAAGGAAGAAACTATAAAAATTTCCCCAAGAAGTGAAATTATTGCACCAATTTACTGCCTCGTATCTGTTAGTTACACTTGGAACCTACAAGGACTAATGCCTCTTCTTCAACCTAGTGTGATCACCAGGGCTTTTTTTGTAGAAAAAGCCCAGCATGAACTCATTTGCATATTAGGCCACACCCACTGGTGTCGCCATTGTTTCACACAGAGCTTCATGTAGAAAAGTTCAGCAGGAACTCATTTGCATATTAGGCCACACCCCCTTGATGCCAAGCCAGGTGGAACTGCGTTCCTGTTTAAAAAAAAAAAAACAAACAAACCCTGGTGATCACCACTTTGCACCATGGAGTCCGATTTGGGAGTGGGCTGACATCTTTTCTTCATTATTGGGTCATTTCTTCTCTGTGATCTACAGCCCACTTCAGATGGATTGAGCTGCTAATAGTGGAAGTGAGCATAAGCAGACAAAATGGGAATAAGGGCCTATATTAATAGACTGAGTATTCCTGACTCTCTTTATGCTGTCCTTATAGTTCTTTAGAGGAACATTTCAATGCTTGGTTCGAATCTGGTGATGAAATGACCTACTGAAGAGTAAATGCTCTCGCTGACATCTCATCACTGCCAACTGCTGTCAAGACAAAAAGTTAACAGGCTATTCTGGCATAGAATACATTCATACCTATTTATACTACCTCATATTAAGCATTATTGATTTTTTCCCTTTTCTTTTCCAGACATGGCTGACTGTTTTCAATGCTCAAATGACCATTATCCAAACAAGGAACAAAATTTTTGCATACCTAAAGTTGTAACTTTCTTGTCTTATGAGGAGCCTCTGGGAATCAGTTTAGCCTTGGTTACTCTTCTGTTTTCTCTGATCACAGCTCTCATCCTAGTACTGTTTACAAAGCACCATAACACTCCCATTATCAAAGCCAACAACAGAAGTCTCACTTACACTCTTCTCTTTTCCCTCGTTCTCAGTTTCCTTTGTGCTTTTCTGTTCATTGGCCAACCTGAGAAGATGACCTGTCTCTTCCGCCAAACCACTTTTGCCATGATTTTCTCAATGGCTGTTTCTTCTGTGCTGGCTAAAACTGTCACTGTGGTTCTAGCTTTTTTGGCTACCATACCAGGATCCAAGTGGAGGAAGTGGGTAGGGAAAAGAGTGGGCAAATCCATTGTTCTTTTTTGCACTCTTATTCAAGCCGTAATTTGTAGTCTGTGGTTGGCAGTCTCTCCTCCATTCTCAGATGTTGATATGCATTCATTGACTGAAGAAATTATACTGAATTGCAATGAGGGCTCAACTATCATGTTTTACTGTGTCCTGGGCTACATGGGCTTCCTGGCCATTGCCAGCTTCTCTATGGCTATCCCAGCTAGAAAGTTACCTGACATTTTCAATGAAGCCAAATTTGTCACCTTCAGTATGTTGGTCTTTTGCACTGTTTGGCTGTCCTTTGTTCCAACCTACCTGAGCACTAAAGGGAAATACATGGTGGTTGTGGAGATCTTCTCTATTTTAGCCTCCAGTGCAGGCCTGTTAGGTTTCATCTTTCTTCCAAAATGCTACATTATTGTTCTTAAACCTGAGCTGAACAACAGGGGCCATCTTATAAGGAGAAAACACTGAAGATATTAAGCGTCCTTCTCAGAATTTGCCCTCATTTGCCCACACCAATTATAATATTCCCAAGTTCATTGGGGTCCATCTGGAACTTCTTAGAACTAAATATTCACAATTTTCCATTGGTTTCAAGTTGCAGCCATTTTGACCACATTTCTCAATTCTGACTTCATCAAGAACAACTAAGAACCTAAAAGGTTTAATGAATGCAAATTAACAGGTCCAATGTTTAAGGAAATGATTATAAGATACAAATACAGAACAGCTATACAAAAATATCAGTATTTGTTTACAAGATTTTTTTTAAAATTAAAGGTGCTAATATAGCATTGATAAAAACAAAGTTAAACCACTAAAGAAGTTAAATGACTTTCTCAGTAGTTGCCCTCCATAACTCATCACATGTTCTCAGTTATTTTGCAAACATCGAGATGAGGTTGGGAGTATAAAAAGAGTTTTTAAAAGCTTTGCTTATTGCTATACTGAAGAAATATTCTCTCATGTCACTTCCTTGGAAATTATCATTACAAATCTGTACAAATATGCTCTTCTGAGTTGAGAGAGATTTTTTTTTGTGAGGAGTAGCTTAGAAAGAAGCTATAAAAATGACTGAGGGAAGATATGTGTAATATTCATTTTTTTTTTAAAAAATAACAACATATTATGGTCATTGTTAATTCTGATGTTTAAATTGAGAGATGAGAGAATGTATTGGATGGATTAAACTAATCCAGATTCACTCTAACTCAAAATACTTTTGTTTCACAGTTTAGTGATTCTTTGTTAATCTCGATGTTACTGTCATAGGGGATTTCCTGCAATATATCTTTTCTGTGGAGCGAAATCTAGAACTAACTTGGGAGGGGGGGTCAAGAAGAAGGGAGATTGATTTAAAAAAACCTTTTTATGAGGACTGTGAGCTCTGCATACCACTAGCACATATGCATAAAGCATTGGAGGGCAGTGTTGCTGGTCCAGACTGACAATGACAAATGGAAGGAACAGATGCTGGGAGGAGAATTTCTGAATCTGCCTGTGCTAGAACTGAATCATCTTCACCAATGACTGACCCCAACTTTATGCTGTTGCTTTCAGAATAATTGTAAAGGGAAGGGAGGGACCCCATGCAGGAACAATATTCAGATGGTTTTTTTTAAAAAAAAATCAAAATTAAATTTTAATCAGTGTCACCTATTTCAAGATTACAACCCATAAGTAATTAAGTAAATTAGCCCTTGCTAGGATTTAATTTAAAAGCAAACACCCCGATCAGCTGAGATAGTTAATTAATTAATTAATTAATACCCCATCTTTCTTCACTATGAGGACCTAAAGTGGATCCATCCTTCTCTTCTCTGTTCTCACACAAACACACACACGCACACACACAAATCCTGTGAGGTAGGTTAGGCTGAAATATGTGACTGATTCATGATCATCCAGTGAGCTTCAGTGATAGAGGAGAGACTTAAACCTGTCTCTCAGATCCTAGTCCACCAGTTTAACCACTACTATACCACACTGCTTCTCATCATTTTGGATTCCAGCCATGAAAAATTGTAGGTTTTTTATAACAGTGGGGGAACACTGCAGAAGACTTATAGGGATTTTCCCAGGCAGAATCCCCCAGAAATAGGCCTAAGTCAGAGAGTAGTGAACTGACCCTTTTTCTGAGTGTCAGCAATGCCGATCCATGAGCTTCTTTGGGGAAAAAAAAAATTCAGCTAGCTAGGCAGAGATATTGCACTGCAAAACATATGCAAAATATCCATAGAAAAGCACAAACTTCTGTACGGTGTACAATTTTATTTCTTATTGTAGTCTAATTATTCTCATCCTTGCAGAAGTTTTCTGACAAAAGGTTAAAACAAAGACACAGGCTTCATCACAGAGGGTGATGGTGGCTGAGTCTGGCATTGTTGAGTCCCAAGACAAGCAAAAATTAACCTTCAGTCAGAGCACAGCATATACTTCTAGGGGTCTGAAAAATCTCAGCCATTTAGCCTAACCATGCAGGAATACTTGCCCCTTGAGCAGAGCTTTTTTTGTAGAGGGAACTCCTTTGCATATTAGGCCACACATACCTTTTGTAACCAATCCTCCAAGAGCTTACAGGGCTCTTAGAACAGGGTCTATGGTAAACTCAAGAAAGGATTGGCTACATCAATGGTGTGTGGCCTAATATGCAAAAGAATTCTTGCTACAAAAAAGGCCCTGCCCTTGAGAAAGATCCTCAGGAGTGGAAGACTCTATGAAAGGCCCAGATGAGAATGTATCACCTGCATATTCAGAACAACAATTCTGTGATGTTTGGGCCAAATGGAACATAAAAAGAAATAACTTTGGATGGACTCAATACAACCCCTCTGAAAGCATCCTATGGTAGGTATTTCAGTTGACGTACATACTAATACAGCCCCATCCCTCTATCAGTATTGGATGAGAGTTGGAATGGAAGAAGTGGGGTAGACATCAAACATTTCTTTGATGACCCCCCCCCTTTTATTAGCAGCTCTCTCTCTTTTTAATCTCAGACGTCAGCACAGTGGAGTGACATCTGTTGGAAAAACTTGAACCAAACAGAAATGCTAAGGTAGAGATAAGAACATAAGAGAAGCCATGTTGGATGAGGCCACTGGCCCATCCAGTCCAACACTGTATCACACAGTGGCCTATACACACACACACACACACACTGTGGCTAGCAGCCACTGATGGACCTTTGCTCCATATTTTTATCCAATCCCCTCTTGAAGCTGGCTATGCTTGTAGCCGCCACCACCTCCAGTGGCAGTGAATTCCACATGTTAATCACCCTTTGAGTGAAGAAGTACTTCCTTCTATCCATTTTAACTTGACTGCTCAGCAATTTCATTGAATGCCCACGAGTTCTTGTATTGTGAGAAAGGGAGAAAAGGACTTCTTTCTCTACTTTCTCCATCCCATGCATAATCTTGTAAACCTCTACCCTGTGGATCATCTATCCAAGATGAGCATGAAGAAAACAATGGACTTGACTTCCCTGAAAGTGTGGAGCAGCTCCCTGACAAGGATATGTTGACTGGAAAATAGTCTTTGATTAAACTTCCAGCATGCCAAGGGCTAATTGCTGTGGAACAGAAGAGATCTGTCCTGCACTTCTGCTCTTGCAGAGCTTGGCCTTTAGAAGATTCTGCTAAGTCAGGACAGGAACATCACAAAAAGCCTGAAGTAAACCAGGCAGGACCACTGCAGATTAGACACAGAAAAGCACAAGGTTCTATTATTTCACAATAGAATTTTATTTCTTAAACTGTCCTTATTCTACACGTTCCTGAGGGTCTTTCATAGTGGAAAGAGCTGTCAAATCGCAGGCAGTTTATGGTGACCTTACAGGATCTTCGAGGCAAAAGACAAACAGAAATGGTTGACCATTACCTGAGTCTGCACAGTAATCCTGGACTTCCTTGGTGGCCTCCCATCCAAGTACTAATTTAGCTTCCAAGAGCAAATGAGATTGAGCTGGCCTAGGGTTGCCAAGTCCAACCCCAGAAATATCTGGCGACTTTGGGGGTGGAGCCAGGAGACTTTGGGGGTGGAGCCAGGAGACACTGGGGTGGAGCTAGGGGAGGGGGGAAAACGGTGCCGGGGAGCGTGGCGGCCCGCCCCGCAGCTGCCACCTCTTCTCTGCTCGCCGTGGCTGCTCCTCCTTGATGGGCTCAGGCTGAGCCCATCTCGGAGGAGCAGCCACGGCGAGCAGAGAAGAGGCGGCAGCGGCGCGGCGGCCTTGCCTGCTCCGCCTCTGGGGTGAAAGCGGAGGGGGGTGTGGAGGCAGGCCGGAGGCGTGGCGAGCCGCAAGTCCGGGTCCTAGAAGGGCCTGGATTCGCGGCTCACCATGCTCCTGGCCTGCCTCGCCCTCCCCTGCGCTGCTGCCACCTCTTGGCTGCTACTCCGAGATGGGCTCAGCCTGGGCCCATCTTGGAGGAGCAACTGCGGTGGGTGGGGGGGGCGGCAGCGGTGCGGTGCGGCGGCCTCGCCCGATCCAGGATCGGGCGGCTCGCCATGATCCCCAGCGCCGTTTCCCCCCTCTCCCCCCGCTTCCATTTTTTTGGAGAGCGGGGGAAGAGGGTGGAAAAGCTGCGGTCCCCCGCCAGGGCGGGAGGGTTGGGAAGCCTAAGCTGGCCTGGGCCATCTAGGCCAGAGCCCTGCAAATATTACCTTAAATCAAACATTAAAGAAATATTCAGGACACTCAACGTAGTGTCTGTAGTTTCTCTGATATAGACTGAGTATATTTAAAGTTATTTAAAGTCTGGGAGGAGCAGAGCAGAGCAGCTCTGATAGCTGAGACAGCTGGAGAAATTGCTGAGAATTTCTGAGTTTTGAAGGACTACATTCTAAGGTTTGTGGGGCTGCCTAAAATTCTAAGGTGTGATAGCTGGGGAACTGCTCTTTGTTTGGTTGACTGCTCTTTGTTTGGTTGACTGCCTTAAGGGTGAAAGAGATTGAGAGTGATTGCTGCTGATTGAGAGTGATTGCTGAGGAGTGCCCTGCTCCACCTCTTTGCATTTTAAGCTGCGCCTTGCCAAAGGGCGAGAGCTAAAGGGCTCTTGGCCTGTGGCTCTTCGCCTAGGGGCTCTCTAAGGAGCAGGAACCCAGATCCCTGGCTTCCTTGTTCTCCAAATAAGGTAAGTTCCCAATAAGGTAAGTTTAGGTAAGTTGACCCGCCAGAAGGGGAGCCACTTAAACAGCATTTAAAGAGGACTGTATATTTTAATATATATATATATATATACAATGAAGATAGAATGCCAGCAGGGGGTTGGGGGCTTTCCAGTGTTTTGCACTGAGTGTCACATGTATGACTATCTGCCCAAAGGACAGAAGTCTTGGGTGTGTGCTCGATGCAAGGAGCTCCTGGTCCTCAGGGAACGAGTTCGTACCCTTGAGGCCGAGGTGACTGCCCTGGAGAAGCAGAGACGGTCAGTTAGGCACTTGGGGAAGACTCTCGGGGGCGTATTAGATGAGCCCCGCTCTGAACGTAGCAGCCCCGTTGCTGCCAGAGAGCGTGAGGGTCGAGAGGGAACAGGGCACCGTGCTGAGGATAAGGGGAATGCGCCCTCAGAAGGGACCTCTTCTTCGGTCGGTGAGCGGGAATCCTTTCGCGCCAAGGAACCATCCCTGAGCAGGGGGAGAGGGGGGGTATTGGTAGTTGGTGATTCGATCATTAGGCAAGTAGACAGCCGGGTGGCGAAACCGCGTACTGACCGTATGGTGACTTGCCTGCCTGGTGCGAAGGTAGCGGACATTACGCGTGTAGTAGATAGACTGATAGACAGTGCTGGGGAGGAGCCTGTGGTCGTGGTGCATGTTGGCACCAACGATGTGGGGAAATGCAGTCGTGAGGTCCTGGAGGAAAAATTTAGGCTGCTAGGCGGGAGACTTAAGGCCAGGACCTCCAAGGTAGCCTTCTCGGAAGTGCTACCTGTTCCACGTGCAGGGCAGGAGAGACAGGCACAAATTAGAAGTCTCAATGTGTGGATGAGACGATGGTGTAAGGAGGAAGGGTTTAAGTTTGTTAGGCACTGGGATGCTTTCTGGAACAAGCGGGAGCTGTACAAAAGAGACGGTGTCCACTTGTCCCCGGATGGAACCAGGCTGCTGGCGCTTAAAATCAAAAAGGTGGCAGAGCAGTTTTTAAACTAAATCTTGGGGGAAAGCCGACAGGAGATGAAATGTCTCTGGTTCGGGAGGACTCGTCTCAAAGAGATGAAGGGTTAGCTGCTATTTTTCTACCGGGTAACGGACCGGAGTTGTCCACTGTGAAGGTGACAAACAATATGGACTGTCTGCCAGTGTCTCGAGGCGGCAGGAGGAAGGTGGCGGGCCTAGCTCGCCTGGGAAATTATAGATGTTTGTATGCAAATGCTAGAAGTGTTCAAAGTAAAATTGGTGAATTGGAATGTTTAGTGCTGGGAGAAAACATAGACATTGTGGGAATTTCAGAAACTTGGTGGAATGAGGAGAATCAGTGGGACACGGTGATTCCTGGATATAAGCTATATCGGAAGGATAGGGAGGGAAGGGTTGGAGGTGGGGTGGCTCTGTATGTCAGAGAGGATATACGGTCCAGTAAGGCTGAGATCAGAGAATTAGATTCACTTTTAGAAATGCTTTGGGTTGAAATAGAGGGCCCAAAAGGAAATTTAACTATGGGAGTTTGTTATCGCCCACCAAATCAAAAGAGAGAGGACGATTATAATATGATGGAAGGCTTAAAGATAGCGGCTAAACGTAAAAACTGTGTTGTAATAGGTGATTTTAACTACCCGCAGATTGATTGGGTCAATATGTGTTCTGGTCGAGAGAAAGAGATTGAGTTTCTTGATGCTCTCAATGACTGTGCTATGGAGCAGATGGTCTCAGAACCTACCAGGGGTGGGGCGATCCTGGATTTGGTCCTAAGTAATGCCCAAGACTTGGTGAGAGATGTAAAAGTGATTGCGCCGCTTGGGAGCAGTGACCATAATGTTATTGATTTCACCGTTTGTATAAATAGGGAGTTGTCCAAAAAGACCACCACAACCACGTTTAACTTTAAAAGGGGTAAATACACTGAGATGAGGAGGCATGTGAGGAGGAAACTGAAAGGAAAGGTACATACGGTCAAAACCCTTGAGAAAGCTTGGACGCTATTTAAAACTATAATCCTAGAAGCTCAGATAAAATACATACCACAAGTTAGGAAAGGCACAAACAGGCATAAGAAAAGGCCTGCGTGGTTAACAAATAAAGTAATGGAAGCTGTAAAAGGTAAGAAGGACTCCTTTAAGCGGTGGAAAACCAGTCCAAGTGAGATTAGTAAAAGGGAACACAGGCTGTGGCAAATCAAATGCAAGACTGTGATCAGGCAGGCAAAAAGGGACTATGAGGAGCATATTGCAAAAAACATAAAGACCAACAATAAAACTTTCTTCAAATATATTAGAAGTAGGAAACCAGCCAGGGAGGCAGTGGGGCCCTTGGATGACCATGGGGTAAAAGGATTACTGAAGGAGGATAGGGAAATGGCTGAAAAGCTAAATGAATTTTTTGCCTCCGTCTTCACTGTAGAAGACGAGAACTTTTTGCCCGCCCCAGAACCACTAATTTTGGAAGGGGTGTTGAAAGACCTGAGTCAGATAGAGGTGACAAATGAGGAGGTCCTACAACTGATAGACAAATTAAAAACTAATAAGTCACCGGGTCCGGATGGCATACATCCGAGAGTTCTGAAGGAACTCAAAGTTGAACTTGTGGATCTTCTAACAAAAATCTGTAATCTTTCATTGAAATCTGCCTCCGTTCCTGAGGACTGGAAGGTAGCAAATGTCACCCCCATCTTTAAAAAAGGTTCCAGAGGAGATCCGGGAAACTACAGGCCAGTCAGTCTGACTTCAATACCGGGAAAGTTGGTAGAAACCATTATCAAGGACAGAATGAGTAGGCACATTGATGAACACGGGTTATTGAGGAAGACTCAGCATGGGTTCTGCAAGGGAAGATCTTGCCTCACTAACCTGTTGCATTTCTTTGAGGGGGTGAACAAACATGTGGACAAAGGAGACCCGATAGATGTTGTTTACCTTGACTTCCAGAAAGCTTTTGATAAAGTTCCTCATCAAAGGCTCCTTAGAAAGCTTGAGAATCATGGAGTAAAAGGACAGGTCCTCTTGTGGATCAAAAACTGGCTGAGTAATAGGAAGCAGAGAGTCAGTATAAATGGGCAGTCTTCGCAGTGGAGGACGGTAAGCAGTGGGGTGCCGCAGGGCTCGGTACTGGGTCCCATGCTTTTTAACTTGTTCATAAATGATTTAGAGTTCGGAGTGAGCAGTGAAGTGGCCAAGTTTGCGGATGACACTAAATTGTTCAGGGTGGTGAGAACCAGAGAGGATTGTGAGGAACTCCAAAGGGATCTGTTGAGGCTGGGTGAGTGGGCGTCAACGTGGCAGATGCGGTTCAATGTGGCCAAGTGCAAAGTAATGCACATTGGGGCTAAGAATCCCAGCTACAAATACAAGTTGATGGGGTGTGAACTGGCAGAGACTGATCAAGAGAGAGATCTTGGGGTCATGATAGATAACTCACTGAAAGTGTCAAGACAGTGTGCGTTTGCAATAAAAAAGGCCAATGCCATGCTGGGAATTATTAGGAAGGGAATTGAAAACAAATCAGCCAGTATCATAATGCCCCTGTATAAATCGATGGTGCGGTCTCATTTGGAGTACTGTGTGCAGTTCTGGTCGCCGCACCTCAAAAAGGATATTATAGCTTTAGAGAAGGTGCAGAGAAGGGCAACTAGAATGATTAAAGGGCTGGAGCACTTTCCCTATGAAGAAAGGTTGAAACGCTTGGGACTCTTTAGCTTGGAGAAACGTCGACTGCGGGGTGACATGATAGAGGTTTACAAGATAATGCATGGAATGGAGAAAGTAGAGAAAGAAGTACTTTTCTCCCTTTCTCACAATACAAGAACTCGTGGGCATTCGATGAAATTGCTGAGCAGACAGGTTAAGACGGATAAAAGGAAGTACTTCTTCACCCAAAGGGTGATTAACATGTGGAATTCACTGCCACAGGAGGTGGTGGCGGCCACAAGTATAGCCACCTTCAAGAGGGGTTTAGATAAAAATATGGAGCACAGGTCCATCAGTGGCTATTAGCCACAGTGTATGGAGCACAGGTCCATCAGTGGCTATTAGCCACAGTGTATGGAGCACAGGTCCATCAGTGGCTATTAGCCACAGTGTATGTGTGTATATAACATTTTTTGCCACTGTGTGACACAGAGTGTTGGACTTGATGGGCCGTTGGCCTGATCCAACATGGCTTCTCTTATGTTCTTATGTTCTTATGTTCTTATTTCATGTAGCTACATGTCCCAAACAGTCAGTTTGGTGTAGTGGTTAAGAAACAATTGATGTAGCAGTTAAGTGCATGGACTCTAATCTGGGAGAACCGGGTTTGATTCCCCACTCCTCTACATACGCCTGATAATGTGACCTTGGGTCAGCCACAAGTTATCTTAGGGCTTTTCTGCTCAAAAGCAGTTTTGGGAGAGCTTTCTCAGCCCCGCCTACCTCACAAGTGTCTATTGTGGGGTGGGAAAAAGAAAGAAAAGGAAATTTGTAAGCTGCTCTGAAACTCCTTTGGTTAGTGAAAAGTGGTGCATAAATCCAATCTCCTCCTCCTCTCCCTTCTCTTTCTCCTTCTGTAGTTTATTTATTTTTATTTATTTATTTGGAATTTATATCCCGCCCTTCCCACCAGGTGGCATTACAAAGAGCAGGGCTTTTTTTGAGCAGGAAAGCACAGGAATGCAGTTCCAGCTGGCTTGGCATCAGTGAGTATGGCCTAATATACAAGTGAGTTCTTGTTAGGCTTCTTCTACAAAAAAGCCCTGTGTGGAACAATGGTGACATCGGGGGTATGACCTAATATGTAACTGAATTCCTGCTGGACTTTTTCTACAAAAATAGCCCTGACAAAGAGTGTGAAGAGTCTGGTGTTTGGGAGTCCTAAGAAATGAAAATCTAAACATTTGCCATAGGCCTCGATCCCTTTGGACTAACTGCAGTGGAAGGATACAGACTACCATTTAGGAGATCTCAAGGATCTCAGCCACTTGCCATAACAGTGGAGGTTTAGAGCTACTAGAAGGGAATGTAAGCATCATTTGCCGAGGGATTATAGATTTCCTGAGAGTTCTCCCTTTTATCATCTGTCCACCATGATCCACAAATTCAACAGTAGTTTGATCTAAAATAGCTGGGGGAAATACCCTTGGTTATACTCAGTGTAGTGTCTGAAGTTTCTCTGATATAGACTGAGTATATCCACAGTTATTTCATTTAGCTATTAAGACAGCCTAAGTATAAGTATAAAAATCAACGTATTTTGATTTTTCTATTCAGGAATATGCTTAACTTCTTATTAGCTGTTCCCTGCTGTTCAGTTCTGGTCTCATCAAAATAATGTAACATTTGGGGGCAAAGATGCAACCCAGCAGCCCAGAACCAGAGGCTAAGATAGAGAAGATCTCCACAGCTGTCATATATTTTCCCTTGGTGCTCAGGTAGCTTGGAACAAAGCACAACCAAACACTACAAAATACCAACATGCTGAAAGTGATCAGTTTTGCTTCATTAAAACTATTTGGCAACTTCCTGGCAAAGAAGGCCACAGTGAAGTTGGCAATGGCCAGGAATCCCATATAGCCCAAGACGCAATAAAACATAAATATGGACCCTTGGTTACATTCCAGTATAATTTCTTTTGTCTCCAAGTGCATGTTCACATCTGGAAATGGGGGAGAGGTGGCCAGCCACACCACACAGATGCCTGCTTGGATAAGGGATAGGAAAAGAACCATGAAATTAGTTAATCTTTTCCCCAGCAACTTCCTCATCCTGCTTCCTGGTTCGGTAGCCATGAATGCCACAACCACAGTCAAGGTTTTTGCCAAAAGACAAGAAACAGCCATTGAGAAGACAACCCCAAGAGCAGTTTGTTGGAGAAAACACGTTGCTTTCTTGGGTCGGCCAATGAACAACAATACACAAAGAAAGCAGAGCAAGAGGGATATCAGAAGAATATAGGTGAGAGTCCAGTTGTTTGCTTTGACCACAGGAGTGTTATGGTGCCTTATAAATATTCCTAGCACCAGGAATGTGATGAAAGTGAAGAATAGTGCCAGCAGAGTTAAACCAATTCCCAATGGCTCTTCATAGGACAGGAAGCTTACCACTTTGGGAAGGCAAAAATTCTGAGCCATGTTTGGATAATGATCATTCATGCACTGAAAACAGTAAACCATATCTGAAAAAGAGAAGTGCTATCAATCACACAAACATGCAATAATGCTAGACTCTTCGACAACTCTCAATAATTTGTCAAACAAAGCAAAGTGCTTGTCCCATCCCGGCTGAGATGGGACTCCGCCTGGAGCCCTCCCCACACCCTCTGGGGCCCCGACATACCCTGCAGCCTCCCAGCGAGGTCCCATTGGCTGAGTCACCTGCCAGTATGAGGAGCTGACATGCCCGCCTCCGGGCCCGGGGAAGCTGGTGGATCTGCGGTTGCAGCAACAAGGAGGGGGAGGCCCAAACAATACCCCACAGAGCATACAGGGAAGGCCAAACCCTCGAGCCGAAACACAACACCAATGGCCCAGCCACCGCAGCAGACCCAAGAAGGGCACGCCCCTGGAAGCCCCACCTCAGCGTCCTCACTTATGAGCGAGGGCAAAGCCAGCAAGGGGTGGGACCTGGGAGGCGGGGAGAGAGCCGGGGGAAGGATAAAAGGCCAGAGGCTGAGGGGTTGAGGAGGAAGCTGACTGATGCAGTGCAAGGGCAGCCAACAGAGAGAGGGAGTTGAGCCTAAGCACAGCCGGGGAGAGGCAAGAGCAAAACCCAGCTCTGCCCTCCCAATTCTGAGACCCCCAGGATACCTAGACAAGCCCAGAGCAGAGTCAGGGCACACCCAGAGCAGCGGCCATGGCAGGGTGTGGTGGGAGCCATCAGGGGCATGACAAAGTGGTGGAGGATGCGGGCACCACCCCAGGCCTAGAACAGCCCTGTTCCCATATCCTGGCTCCACCCCCATATCCTGGCCCCGCCCAGGTGGTGACCCGCCAGATCCGAGCGCCAGGCCAGTGAGTCCGGCTCCCACAGCTCCTCTGCAGGCGAGGCCAGTGATGAATCGGTCATAGAAGTGTGGCAGCCAACGGACATGGATGCCAACCCCACACCTCTGGGTTTGGCCCAGTTTGGGCAGTGGCTAGCTGTCCACCAGGCCCAGCTCCTGCGTGACATCACCCAGCAGTAGCAGGTAGCCCAGGCGACACTGGTCCGGGACCTCCAGCAGGTGCTACTGACCTGGCCTGACCCAGCGGAGGTGGTGTCTTGCGGGACCGGCCAGAATTCCTGGCCCCTGCTGACAAAGCTGGGGACAGATGATGATGTGGAGGCCTACCTGGAGGTGTTTGAATGGGTCGCCAAGGCCACTAGGTGGCCAAAGGAACAATGGGCTTTTATCTTGGGGCCCTACCTAATGGGCGAGGCCCAGGCCGCCATAAAGGCACTGGAGAAGGCACAGGCGGCCAACTATGATGAGCGCAAAACTGCCATATTGGACCGCCTAGAGGTCACCCCAGAGTCCCACCACCAAAAACTACGCTTGTGGCTACCCCCCACGTTAGTTCGCCCCCGCTCAGCCATCACCACCCTCAAAGATGCAGCGATCCGTTGGCTCCGCCCAACCATGGAGGATGGGAGACATATTGTGGAGCTGGTGGTGATAGAGCAGTTGCTGCAGATGCTGCTGCCTCGCACGTGACACTGGGTGGCATGTTGGAGGCTTACACGTCTTAGTGAGGCCCAAGAGCTGTGGGAGAATTTCCAGGCAGCCAACCACTGTGACATCCCCACCCGGACAGACGTCAGCAAGCTTGCAAAGGGACCATCCCTGGTTGTGGGGTGGGCGGCCCTAGGGGAACACTGGGGCGAACTTTCGGCATGCATGATAGAGGCAGGTGCACATGGCCCCCACTCGCCTGCACCATACCTGGCCTGTGGGGAACCTGGGGCCGACCCCTACTGCTGGGCCCAGGATCCTGGCCCAATAGTCACGATGGCAGTGGAGAAGGACAACCTCCCACGGAAGAGCGACAACCAGCCAGTGGCGGCATCTGAAGAGGGAATGCCCCCTGATGGTGGGCGACGCCGGCTGGGAAGAGGTCCTGCAGACCTCAGAGGTGAGAGCCCGGTCTCCTCCCTGGACCATTCCTGTAGGGCTCGAGGGATGACAAGTCCTAGTCTCTCACTGGTATCAACCAGAGGTCCTCCAGTGGGCCCATGATCACCAATGGGCGGGCCACCAAGGGGTCAAGAACCCCTTGGCCTGGGTCTTGGCACACTTCTTCTGGCACTCCATGACCTGAGATTTACAGGCCTATTGTCACTCATGCCATGTCTGCAAGTGCCTTACCTCCTGGGCAGACACCCGGGTGCCCCTGGCCTCCCTGCCACTTGTGGGTACCCCCTTTGAGCGGGCGGCAATGGACTTTGTGGGACCCCTGCTGCGAACCCCAAGGGGGGCCTACTACATATTGGACCTAGTGGATTACAGCACCCGGTACTTGGAGGCCATCCCCCTGTATATTAATAAGAGTGCCGGCATAGCCAGGGCCCTGATGCACTACTTCACCCACATAGGCCTCTCCCACAAGATACTTACAGACCGGGGAACACCCTTTACGGCAGGCCTCATGAGGCAGTTCTGCCAGACGTTACACATAAAACAGCTGTTCACCTCGGTCCACCACCCCCAAACCAACGGGCTGGTAGAACGAATGAACCAGACACTGAAGGCCAGGTTAAAGAGGACAGCCTATGCCCACCCCACTGTATGGGATTTGTATCTGGACCCCTTGGTCTTTGCCATCTGTGAGACCCCCCAAGCCTCCCTGAGGTATTCCCCTTTTGAGTTATTATGTAGACAACAGCCCCAGGGGATTTTGGGCCTGTTAGAAGAGCAGTGGGTCCAGGGGAGGGAGGAACCCAATGCACCCCTGGACGAGTACATCCAGCAGCTATGGGAGCGACTAGAGAAAGTGCGCCAGGACACCAGGGGCAACCTGGAGTGAGCCCAGGAAGCCCAGCGAAGGTGGTATGACAAAGGAACCAAGGCCCGGGGCTTCCAGGTGGGGGCCAGCATCCTAGTCCACCATGAGGTGATGGGCCAAAACCAGGGGGACACCTGGAGGGGACCCTTCCTGGTCACACGAGTACTGGGCCCCCTCACCTACGAGGTTAAATGTGATACCCGCCCTCGCCAGAAGAAATCCATTCACATCAATAATCTGAAAGGGTGGCACCAGCAGACTCCCCAGGGGCAATTTCCCTTCAAGTGGATGCCCTTCAGGCTGAATGGAGCAGCAGCGACATTCCAGCAGCTCGTTGACAGAGTATTGGCCCAGTGCGAAGGCTTTGCTCGGGCCTTCATCGACGACATAATCATATGCAGTCCAACCTGGGAGACACACTTGGACCATCTACGCCAGGTGCTGAAAGCCCTACACGTGGATTTCGAACCAACCCCCAGAAGAGCCACCTCAGGTTTCAAGAACTTAAGTACCTGGGCTTCCTGGTCGGGAAAGGGCAGCTGCAGCCCCTGCCCGAGAATATCGTAACCCTGGAACGGCAGCCATGCCCCCGCACCAAGAAACAACTACACTGCTTCTTAGGGTTCGCGGGGTATTACATTAAATTCATACCCAACTTTGCAACTACAGCCAACCCCCTGACGGACAGCCTCCGGGAAAGCATGCCCGAATGTCCTGCACTGGGGCCCCACACAGAAATTGGCCTTCAAAGAACTCCATACCAGTTTGTCCCAGGAGCCGGTGCTGCAAAACCCGGACTTTTCCCGACCCTTTACCTTGCACACCGACACCTCCGGAATAGGGATCGGGGTGGCCCTGTCGCAGGGTGAGCCGGGAGACGAACGCCCGGTCCTATTTATCAGCCGCAAGTTACTGCCCACAGAGCAGGCCTACTCCATGGTAGAAAAAGAAGCCCTAGCCATGAAGTGGGTTGTTGGGGCATCGAAGTTCTACCTTACTAATAACCCCTTCTGTTTAGTGGTTGATCACGCCCTGCTCCTGTGGATGTCTAGGATGAAAGATAGCAATGATCGCATCCTCAGGTGGTACATGTCACTTCTCCCTTTTTGCTTTACAGTCCATCACCAGGCCGGGGCCGCCCACCAGGTGGTAGATTACCTCTCCAGGCTCTTTGAGGATGACCCCAAGCAGCCCGACACATGGAAGGGGGTGCGTCCGGTCCTGGCCGAGATGGGACTCCACCTGGAGCACCCCCTCCCCGCACCCCCGAGGGCCCCAACATACCTTGCAGCCTCCCAGCGAGGTCCCATCAGCTGAGTCACCCTCCAGTACGAGGAGCCGACGCACCCGTCCCCAGGCCCAGGAAGTTGGTGGAGCCATGGTTGCAGCAGTGAGGAGGAGGAGGCTCAAACAACACCCCACAGAGAGAGCGGGGGAGGCCGAACCCTCGAGCCCAAACACAACACCAACGCCCCAGCCACCTCAACAGACCAAAAAAGGGCATGCCCCTGGAAGCCCCACCTCAGCGTCCTCACTTATGAGCGAGGGCGAAGCCAGCCGGGGGTGGGACCTGGGAGGTGGGGAAAGGACAAGGGGTAGGATAAAAGGCCAGAGACTGAGGGGTCGAGGAGGAAGCAGGCTGATGCAGCGCAAGGGCGGCCAACAGAGGGAGAGGGAGTGGAGTCCAAGAACAGCTGGGGAGAGGCAAGAGCAAAAGGGGTGAAGTAACCCAGCTCTGCCCTTCCAATTCTGAGACCTCCGGGACGGGCCCAGAGCAGAGTCAGGGCACACCCAGAGCAGCGGCCACGGCATGGCTTGGTGTGGTGGGGGCCACCAGGGGTGTGACAGTGTTATACATACATATTATGAATTATTTGTTGTTCAGCTGAACCCTCAGACCTGAACAAGACAAAGGATAGCAAAATGGCAGCTACAAGCTTAGACAGCTTCAAGAGGGGGTTGGATAAACGTGGAGCAGAGGTCCATCAATAGCTGTTAGCCGCAGGGTATTGATGGAATGCTCTGTCTGGGGCAAGTGATGCTCTGTATTCTTGGTGTTGGGGGGCACAGTGGGAGGGCTTCTAATGTCCTGGCCCCACTGGTGGACATCCTGATGGCACCTGCTTTTTGGGGGGAGTTTTTGCCACTGTGTGACAGTGTCGGACTAGATGGGCCATTGGCCTGATCCAACATGGCTTCACTTTTGTTCTTATTAGAGTGTTTTATCCCAGAGAAGCAGGAGCTGTGTCAACCAAATTCGATATCTTGTATAAGTGTTCCCCTGATCTTTCCAGATTGTCAGATAACACCTTCTCTGAGCATTAGCACAGAATACATTTTTGTGCTGTCATCTGTGGCAGGTAAAGAATTGCCCACTATAATAATTTCAGAACACATTGGAAGCTGTATTGCACTTTATGGAATATGAAGAGGTCCTGGATACAGAAGTGCAGTGTTTGGTGCTTGTCTTATGTTCTTGGTTACTACTGACACCTTAAAAAGCAATTAATGATGAAATATAATGTTGGAGAAATGTTTCAGTATAAGCACATGTAACATAATCTTGCATGTATTTGCCCATGAATTATAAGCAATCTTGTTGCTGATGGTATACACTTTACCCTCTTTGTCAGAGATCTTCCCTTCTGGACATGGAATGCAATCATAGCAGCAGAATGGCTTCCCCTCCTTCTTCTTCTTCCTATACCCAGCATAGCAGATGTCATTGCAAACAGAAACAGGTTGAACCTAGTCCATAAATCAAAGAGAAGGGTATCAGTACTGGAACCTTGAAACCCTTATGGTTCAGGGTAGATCATAGTATGCAATGGACTGTTTCTACTTTCCTTCCAGTGCTGGACCACATCACTGATTCCTGGGCATTTGTGATAATTATCTGAAGAAAAGCTGCTCATGGTTTAACAGATTAACCCAGTATTCTATCTAGCTGTAGGTTGTGAGAACTGCCTACAGATTCTGATGTGGGATCAGGGACTATAGAGATCCAATAAGGCAGGTAGTTTGGATAGCTCAAAAGGTTCTCAGTAGGGAATGGGAGATCTGAATGTTATCTTTCAGGGGAGTTGTAAAGGCTGATGAATCAGCCGCTTTGACAGAGCATGGAACCAGGAGAGGTTAGATCTCAGCTAAGTTATACAAGTCTGCTGTCCCTTTAGCCAGTCAGTCAGTCAAAATTTTATTGTGTTTAGACATTGGCCATTACAAAACAGAACACAAACACCAAAATTCCCAGATAACATCTTAAAAGTTCCCCAGAAGGGCCAATCTCAAGAAGTTCCAACATTCGGTGTCACTCTTGCTCTTATCTTCTTAGCTGCAAGGATGAACGAAGAAACTTTGTAGGATACTTGAGCATCATTATCAGAGAACAGAAACTGTGAGCTGCCCTGAGCCTGCTTTGGTGGGGAGAGCAGGATATAAATCCAATAATCCTAAACCTAAATATAATATAATATCTTCAGTTTCTGAAAGTGCTTTAAAGGTGGCTAGTATTCCAGCCAGAAATTTGACTCTGGGTGTGTTGTAGAGTGGGCAAGATAAAATATAATGAGGAAGGTTCTCTATCATAGATGAACCACAAATGCAGAAAAATTGTTCTGGTGGGGTGCGAGAATATTAAGATTTAGCATGCCACGCTCTCTTCCTGAGTGGCAGTGGCTTGAGAGATTCCTCAGGTGGCCATATGTGTGCTTTTTTAAAATGAGCTGGGCTTCTGTTTGGGCCTACCCATCTCTTTTGCTCTTGAGATCTTGGTGGACTTTGTGGGATCTCTGTAGGTGGAGTCACAATTACTGATCGACTGTCATTGTCATATACTACCGGATCCGGCTATTATAGGGTGTATTGTGGCACGATATAGATTTCATAACATTACACCACTTTCATTTATTAATAGATTGCATTTTAATATATTCCTTTGTTTTAAACTGTTGTTCACTGCCCTGAGCCCACTTTGTGAGGAGGGTGGTATAGAAGTCAAATAAATAAATAAATATATCATATTAAAGGTGAAAGTATCCCTGAAAACATATATCTTCTTTCAGAATCAGCACATTCCTTAATATATCAACTTCCTCATCCTACCTGATTAAACCAGCTGTGCCAAACAATAGCTTCCTTATTAATGGTGAGCACTTCATTTAGAGGAGCGTGGGGATCCATCCTTCCAATTTTCACTTTAACAAAAGATTGATTTGGAAATATGACCCAGTTTTCAACATCAAATCCAGCTGCTAATACTCCATTCTGATCAAATGAAATCTGATCTCCGGCACTGTTGTTAAACGAGACACGTTGCAGAAACCAGTGTAGCTACATTGAAAAGGAAACTAAAATTTAACAAGAAAAGATCCGTTGAACAACAGGTCACTGATTCTTTCTCTTTGACATATTAACGTTGACATCATGGTCATTTTATCCTTTAAATATCACAGCATAGGCCAAACTTCACTATTGAATTCTCTTCCTATATGGTTGGCAGTCTCAGATGATTTTTCAACCAATGGGATGGTTTCTTTGAAGACTCTGTTGGTCATCTGTATACGTGCATGTGTGTGTACATATATACTTATAGTAACTTCAGAAATAACAGGTAGCCTGTGTTAGAGTGTGCCAATTTTCTTAGCCTGTAAGATGTGAGTGCTTAATACTCTCTATAGGAGCCCTGTGGCACAGAGTGGTAAGCTTCAGTACTGCAGTCCAAGCTCTACTCTTGACCTGAGTTTGATCCTGGCAGGAGCTGGGTTCAGGAAGCTGGCTCAAGACTGACTCAGCCTTCCATCCATCCAAGGTTGGTAAAATAAGTACCCTGCTTACTGAGAATAAAGTGTAGCTGACAAAGGGAAGCAATAGGAAACCATCCCCTAAAAAGTCTGCCTTGAAAACGTCCTGATGTGACATCACCCCATGGGGAGGTAATGATCTGGTGCTTGCACAGGGGACTACATTTACCTTTAATGCTCTCCAGCTACCTTCACCTTTAATGCTCTCCAGTTGCAATTTAAAGGGAAAATCCCATAACTGAACAACTTGTAAACATTCTACTCTGAAAATGGAGGGGAAGTTACAGGTCACTCCACTCTTTGGTTTTTTTGTGCTTGCTTTCTTGTTACACAAATGAAAGCCTTCTTGCTTTGAGTGTAATTTCAGGTCAGTACCAGGTCTTGGTCTTTAATAGAAATGCAAGATTTGAGTCCAGTAGTGCCTCAAAATTCAATAAGATTTCTCAAGCCTTTCAAAGCCCCCTTCATGAGATACAAGTTGGAATAGAAATTTCTTGAGTCCTTATATCCCAGTCAGAAGATGGATTGGAAGGGTATCACATAGAAGGGAGTAAGGATGCAAAATGACCATCTTTGTATTCTGACTCTCTTCTTTTCAATGATCATTCCATCTTTACCCCCTCCCAAAATATTTTTATTTTGCATAAGATTGGGAAAATGATAAAATCAAATTTCATTGTGCTGCTAATACTTGCTCTCATATGGACATCTGATTACTGCAATGAAACCAGCAACTCTATGAATGTAGCCTTAAGAACACTTTCCTAGTAAGCTCTATTGAATTAAACTGCAACTTACTTCTGTCTAGATCTGCTTAAGACTGCTCTTAAAATGAATGGTATCAATGCTCCCTCTAAGCTGTGGAGTCCTGTGAGCAAAAATCCTACTTTGTGAGCTACCGGCATTAAAGTTGTGAGCGAGTCATTTGGCTACTGCATAAATTAGTTTGCTCAGGAGCCATCCTTCTTGAGCTAAGACAAAAATGTGTGAGCCAGAAGCTAAAAAAAAACTGAGCTAGCTCACAATAACTCAGTTTTGAGGGAACACTGGATGGTAGATATGGAGCTTGCAAGTTGCACTGCTCAGCCATGTTCTATCTTCTAACTGAGATATAACGACACAGAAATTTACATTCATCCTTGTATCTGAGAAAGGGAGAGTTGACTCATGAAATCGTATACCCTGGAAAATCTTGATGGTCTTTAAGATGCTACTGGACACAAACCTTGCTTCCCTTTGACTGGAGAGCTTGTGTTCTCACAGAGGTCTGTGGTCCATGGCAATGGCATGGGAAGTACAAAAGTGGAAGTAACTGAATTTTCTGCCTTGCCTGGAAAACAAAGGGGCTGTGAGCATTACTTGCAGTGGTAAACTCTCAAAAGGTTGCAGATGAAGATACTCCAGATTAGGAACTTCTGACTTCACCTGCCATAGCTGCTGATTCTGAAACTGCTTTCTGCCTTCCTTCATCATTGCTCTAATTTTTGACTGGGATGAAGACATGGCATGTAGAGCGTGTGCAACAGCATAAGCAGCATTGTAGATGCTGTAGCTATGACCAGTCACAGTCTTTTCCAAAATATGCTCAGGAATGTTCTCCAGTATCTCTTCTCCAGTGCAGTTATCCCCATTTCTCTTGCCCAGAATGGAACCTGGAACAGCACACCCAAATGCATATGCCCAGAAGTCCTTGATGAAACCATCTTCATTAGTGCCAGATGGACTTCGGCTCTTAACAAATTGCCAAAATCCAGGAAGTTTATTGGAATGAATTGCAACTGCAATTGCACCATGGAAGGCTTGTATATCCCAATGCTGTTCATTGGCAAATGATTTTAATTCTATTGGGGATGTAAAAATCCACACTTGACCCTTGAGCTTTGGAAGAGTCTCTTTAATCTCTGGCAGAACTACCAGCTTTCTCAATATGACCATGTAATGGTTGTCTCCATTGAAGACAAATACATTGGCTTTGCTATCCATGATTTTAGTGTAAAGTTTGATCCACCATTTCATGAGGACTCCATTGGCATAATCGTAACCTAAATTGGAAAATGATTCTATGAAAGCAAAGCAGATTCCCTGCTGGGAAAAGACTGGAAGCATCGTCTGCATGAACCATTCCAGATTCAGGCCAACTGCAGCAAAGAATCCAATCCATGTCCACTTGAAATAAAGTACTAATTGGAGAATCCCCATGTACTGATGGGTATCGTTTGAGACCATCTTGTAGAATGAAGGAACTTGCGTGCTATCCATCATCACTGGAGCAGAGCCATACAAAAGCTAGACAGATTAAATTTCAGACTGAATGAAGCGTCTGTGTGTGACCATACATTTTCTGTGCACTGGTTAGTAAAGCAGCAATTTCATGTTTGAGTTCTTTTAGTCCCCCCAGCTGTATGTCATCTGGATTCATAGACTTAAGAGTTTTTAAGTTGCCTGGTAATCCTAGAACTTCTGCTCCCATTACCTCAGTTTGATAGTTCTTCAGGTATCCTTCTCAAAAAGAGTAGATCTAGCTTGGTAAATGCCCCACAATGATTGTAAATTGAAATAGGTATTCTGTCTGGAATCCAGTGGAAAATATTTGCGGACAAAAGGTGGGGTGATTTGTTTTTGATGGTTCCCCCTGCCTCTGCAGACCTCTGACTTGAATTTTAGTTGGGGGGTAGTCCTTGTTCCCCAAGAAAAATATACTGAACACTGAATACTGCAATAAGAAAGGCCCACAATGGTGATGAAAATCCCTTCTACCAAGCAGAGATATTCCACAGAGTCCAGGCCTCTGTCTTTCCAGAAGTTACTGCAGCTGATTTCAAGAGTGCTTTATCACTGTATTAATTTGTCTAAAATTACAACACGATCCCCCCCCCCCCCTTTCAGGTATGAGAGAAAAATATCAACTGTTTTCTGTGCTCTTGATTAACTATTCACAGAAATAAGCTTAGGTCTGCCCAAACGTATGAACCGCAGAAAGTAACATCTGGAAAGGGAAACAAATGAGAATTTGATATGTTCCATGTTTCAAAACTTAGCCTACCTGTGGAATCTTGTAGATGCCCAGGACTTGTGGTATTTGATAGGAAACGTCTGAATAAAGATCCTCAAGAAATGCAATGATATTTTTTTGGCTGTCATGCTTGTAGTTTGGGACAAATCTATTTCTTGGAGAAATGAGCTGCAGAGCAGCACGATAGGTCATCCTTGAATTCGTATAGCCATCATAGATGTGAAATCCAAGGGTGACATTGGGCAAGAGTTGGGCATTTTCATTGATCTCCTTTACAGCATATACCAAGGCTAGGATGTGCTGGTAATTCTGAGGCATTACTACGCTGCAAGTAGGGAAAGAGGAAGACCTGACATGAGAAGGATTGACTTTATTGCCTTCGGTTTGAAAGTCCTAAACCAGGCTGTTAATGATAATAATTCATAAGGTTGTCGTAAGTGAGGAATGAGTTGACAGCACATGACAGACAGCTGTAAAGAGATCTGAATTTTTAGTCATATTTATTCTACACTTGGTAAAATTATGACCCCTTAGCTATTCAAGTTTTTTCATTACTGTTATTCATTATATTTGCATACTGTGTTTTATGAGGTAAACTTTAATCCAGGAAGATTTATGTAGGTCCCAAAAAGTTAACCATACCATGGTACAGACTGTTCAATCTTCAGAATATGGCACATTAACAATCTTTCAATAAGGTAAATATTTATAGAAAGGTGCCCTAACATTTACAGTCATGGTTCCAGATCACAGAACTTCACAGAAAATGAAGATGTTCTAAAATTTCTAAACTGAATGCCTCCTCTCAATCCAAGCAATTTATTAGAAAATGTGTATACATGTTACATTGATTGTACTGGTGAAGTTATTCTTCTTTAATACCAATGGTATTTAAAGCATGATCTAGAAGAAGAAAATATTGGATTTGTATCCCACCCTTCGCTCCAAGATTCACTCTGAATCTAAGAGTCTCAGAGTGGCTCACAATCTCTTTTACTTTACTTTGTAGTGTCTAGTAGGGTTCCATACCCTTTCTTCTATTTTGGGTAGGCTCAAGATGTTGTTACATGTGGTGATAACACTATGAAAGACCTTATCTACATATTGTGGATTTCTCTCTGTTCCAGGAACCATTCCCTTTCTGTCTGGGCTATAACCTCACTGGTCTCAGCAATTGCATAATTGGGTCAGCTGTGCTGTTCCATGTGGCATGACAGATTCCTGTTTCAAGGTTCCTTCTGCAGTACAATTTCAAACTGCCTAGCTACTACAAGCAGATCGAGTGGGTTAAAATGGAGTGAGAGAAAATGTGCTGGAAGTATACATAGACAGAAAATGCAATTAAGTCTAGAAAAATCAGAAGGGAAGTCAAAACCTCAGTTAAGAGACTTTCTTATGTAAGGCAAAAGAACTTCTTCTTGGTGTTGCTATTTCTGTATTAATTTTGCCTGTAATACAATATCATAAGGTCCCAACTTGAGACTGCATCATCTAGTCTTAGTCCTCCTGGGCAATTGGAAATAAGTGCTGTCTGTATCTCTCCCCATCCCATCCCTTATTACTTATCACATAACAGCATACTATGGTCAACATTAAATTAGATTAGATGACAAGAATAAGGATGCATCTAGTTTCCTTGGGTGGGAGAATCCCTTCTGTGATACTGGAATGAAGATTCAAGATCTCTTTTAAGCCGTACCAAGGGGAAAATGGCATGTATTGCAACAGTTTGATCTTGCCCATAAAACCTGGTCAAGCAAAGAATATAATCTGGAATTCAGGCACACTAAAAGAAGAGAAAAATCCTTACATGTAGCTGTCAGAGAGTATCCCTGGAGGTTTTCTCTTGAAGTCTCTTAATTTGTTACCAAAGTATGTCTGAGAAACGAGGCCTCCAAAGATGAGGTCTCCTGGCTGATGGTAAGTGTGAAGAACAGGTTCTAGATATGAGCTCCCACATCTAACTTCATGAACCTCACCCACCATGTGAAACAAAAGCAGGAGCACCACCAACATTACGACCATAATATTTTCTCTGAATACAGATTCCCAAACAAACAAAAACCTACTTCATTGCATGTGTTAGTTTGATTCTGAATTGTACAGGGGTATATTAATGCTATCCTTGTCAGATTTTGCTATTAATTTTGCATTTAGACAGTGGAACTCCCTCTGGGCGTTAGTAGGCAACAACATTAATTGCAACCATTTTGGGCAATTAAAGGGGAGTGAAGTTAAAAGTTGGGGACAGAAGAACACTTTTTTTTTTTTACATTTTGAGAGCATTATGCCAATTTTAGAATTGATGGCTTTATTCCAAATAAAAGAAAAATGATTGGCAGCTCCATACAGAAAGGTGAATTGCAGCAATGGATGAGTCCTATGAGTATATGTTCCCTGTAATAATGAAGTGAATAATTTGGGGATAAAGTTTTGAATTCATCCCAGGGTCTCCTAAGTGCATCATATTAGTGTAATAACAAATTTTATCACAGCATTGTTATTTGTATTTTTAAGGTGGTTACTTCATGGAGAGTGTTTTGGCCAGCAATGAAATGGAAGGCTTTGCACAAGTTATTAAAAAAAAAAAAAAAAAGATACTGGCTTACTCCCTCACTACATACAGCTCAACAAGAAGAAGACATTCATAATACTGGAGAAGTGGCAACAAGAAACACGTCTATTATTATTATTAGTTAATTACATGCTGTATGACTAATCAACAATGAGCTCCGTTGAAAATTGTTTTTATTGTCTATTATTGTGAAATTCATAAGTAAAAGTATGGTGCCCCTTATATCACAGTTCTATTTTGCATTTCTTGTAGTGTATCTTAACTGTGATCCCATAATTGTTTTTTGCTCTAATGGGGGGGGGGGGTTGTCAGCTACATGACACAAATGCCTGCTTGAGTAAATGAGCAGAAAAGAACAATGAAGATGCCCAGCATTTTCCCACCCAATTCCTCATGCTGGATCACAGCTTGGTGGCCATGAAAGTCACAACCACAGTAATGTTTTTGGCCAATACACTAGAAACAGCCACTGAAAAGATGATGCCAAAGGAAGTTCAATGAAGGAGACATGTTGCCTTCTCAGGTTTACCAATGAAGAGCAAAGCACAAAGAAAGCAGAGCAGGAGGCAGATAAGAAGAGTATAGGTGAGGTCCTGGTTGTTTGTTTTGACTATAGGAGTGTTGTGGTGCTTCATAAAGATGCCCAGGACCAGAGCTGTGATCACAGACAATGAAAAAATCACCAATGCCTAGCCAGTCCACAAAGTTTCTTCGAGAGGGAGATACGGTGGCCCTCTCACAAACAGCTCCCCTGGGTTACTCAGTCTTTCACCAATCGCGGATTAGCGTGCGGGGGGGAGGAGTGGTGTTGTTCATACGAGAGGCTTACTCCTTTAGGGCGCTCCCGGCCCCAAAGATCGAAGGTATTGAATGTGCCGGTCTGACGTGGGAAGTTGGAGAGGCGTTGGTGATCTGGCTGGTGTACCGTTCGCCTAGCGCACCAGCCGGCGCCTTACCGTCCCTGCTCGAGGCTGTGGCAGACTGGGCATTGGAGCACCCAAGGCTGGTGATCCTGGGTGACTTCAACGTCCATGCGAATGACCTGGCCTCTAGTTCGGCGACAGACCTAGTGTCATCCATGGCGACGCTAGGGCTCTCTCAATTTGTTACATCTCCCACTTATCAGGCCGGGCACACGTTAGACCTGATCTTTGCGGCCGAGGTTATGGTGGACGATATAATCGCAAAAGCGGTGCCATGGTCGGACCACCTCGCCCTTAGGGCTCGTGTGGACGCTCCACGCTAAACCTGTCTAGGTGACGAGCGAATTATGGACCCAGAACGGTTCCAAATGGCTCTGCGGGATCCCTGGCCCTTTGGCGATTCCCTCAATGACCTGGTTGAGACCTGGCATAGCCGGCTCTCCAGAGCCAATGACGAGATCGCATTTTGACACCCTCTGCGACCCCGGACTAGGCTGGCGCCGTGGTATACCCCAGAACTACGCCAGCTGAAACAAGGCCTCAGACAGCTAGAGAGGCAATGGCGGCGTACTCATGATGAAGCGGCTAGAGCATCTTATAGAGAGTTTATGAGGTCCTATGAGATGGCAGTCAAGGCCACAAAGAAAACATACTTTGCGGCTAAGATTGCGTCTGCAAATTCGCGCCCGGCACAATTATTTTGGATAATTCAGAACCTTATTACATTGCCACAAGGCAAACCAAATGTTAAGAAATTAGAGATAGGCTGTGAGGCATTTGTGAAATTCTTTGCAGACAAAGTCCAGTCGCTCCGCCGCGACTGCCCCACCATATTAGATACAGTATGTGAACTCGAGGCTCCATGCCTGTCTTCTGGTTTGATTCTGGACCGTTTTGACCTGCTAGACCTAGAGGAGGTTGACAGGATCCTCTCTACTGCACGCCCAACAACTTGCGATCTGGACCCGTGCCCCTCCTGGCTAATTAAAGCTTGCCAGGAGGAGCTGAGATGTCCTATATGGGACATCATAAATAGATCTCTTTCGGAGGGTTCTTTTCCAACCCCTCTGAAAGAGGCAGTGGTCCGCCCCCTCCTGAAAAAAGCTACATCAGACCCGGCCGAATTGGCTCATTACCGGCCAGTCTCAAACTTGCCCTTTTTGGGCAAAGTTATAGAGAGGGCTGTGGCATTGCAATTACAGAGCTTCCTGGATGATGCTTCCACTTTGGATCCATTCCAGTCCGGCTTCTGCCCGGGCCATGGGACAGAGATGGTTGTGGTCGCCCTCATGGATGATCTCCTGCAACACATGGACCGAGGCAGTGTGGCGGTGTTGCTGTTGTTAGACCTTTCGGCTGCGTTCGATATGGTCGACCACTGGCTGCTGACCCACCGCCTCGCCGACGCAGGGATTCAGGGGCTAGCCTTGCAGTGGCTTTCCTCTTTCCTGGAGGGTCAGGGACAAAGGGTGGCAATTGGGGGGGAGCTGTCCCAGAGGCACCTACTTAATTGTGGGGTGCCTCAGGGAGCAGTTCTCTCCCTGATGTTATTTACATCTACATGCGCCCCTTGCCCAGATTGCCCGGAGATATGGGCTGGGTTGTAACCATTACGCGGATGACACCCAGCTCTATCTATTGATGGGCAGTCGGGCTGCCGATGTTCCTATAAATCTGGACCGGGTGCTGCAAGCCATGGCAGATTGGATTAGGTCGAGTGGGCTGAATTTGAACCCAGCAAAGACAGAGGTCCTTTGCCTAGGGCGCGGTGGTCCAGAGGAAGGGATCTCCCTTCCAGCTTTTGACGGTGTGTCACTGGTACCACTGATTAGGGTCAGGAGCTTGGGAGTGCTACTGGAGTCTTCCTTGACAATGGAGGCCCAGATAGCAGCCACTGCCAAATCCGCCTTTTTTCATTTTAGGCGGGCGAGGCAGTTGGCTTCCTTCCTGGAAAGCAATGACCTGGCAACAGTGATCCATGCAACGGTCACCTCGAGGCTAGATTACTGTAATGCCCTCTACATGGGGCTGCCCCTGTGCCGAACTTGGAAACTGCAGCTAGTGCAGAATGCAGCAGCCAGACTGCTACTGGGCCTACCTTGGTGGGAACATGTGCGGGCTAGGCTGCGGGAGCTGCATTGGCTGCCAATTGTTTACCGAGTTTGTTACAAGGTGCTGGTTATTACCTTTAAAGCCCTATATGGACGAGGACCTGTTTACCTTAGGGACCGCCTCTCTCCATATGTTCCCCAGAGAGCACTGCGATCCAGCTCACAAAACCTTCTGGAAGTACCTGGGCCAAAGGAGGCCAAACTAAAGATAACTAGAGAACAGGCCTTCTCTATAAAAGCACCCCAATGGTGGAACCAGCTGCCGGAAGAGGTGCGGGCCCTACGGGACATTAGCCAATTCCGTAGGGTGTGCAAAACCGCCCTCTTCTGGTTAGCCTTCCAAGATGGAGCTTGAAATAAACATCGCGCCATCATTAACATTAATATAACTGAGATAGCAATGAGATGAGACTATTTTAGACTGATTTTAGACTGTTTTAGATTATGTAAAAATTTAATGGTAAATTGTAAATTGTATTGAATTGTATAACTGTTTTATTGTTCAACATGGCTTTTGCCATACCTTGTAAGCCGCCCTGAGCCTGCCTCGGCGGGGAGGGCAGGGTATAAATAAAAATTTATTATTTTATTATTATTATTATTATTATTATAAAACACAAAGCTTACAGTCTTAGGATTGCATGAATTCTGGTTCTCATTTGGATACTGACCGTCTGGGCATTGTGAACGCTCAGTCATATCTGAAATGGAAAGCTGGTCATGAGTCAAGCAAAAATTACACAGTGTAAATCTGTAGAACAACTTTTTGTAGTGGGAAAATGACTACAGTAAGTACTTATAGGTCTCTTAGGGTGTTTTCGCACTCACGTTTTACTGGCGCCACGACCCTCCTGACGCCGGCGAATCTGCATGGATTTCGCACCTTAAGCGCCGGCGCACCCAGAAGCGCCGGCTACTTCCGTCGCTAAGCCAGCGCAAACGTTTTCCTGCATCTTTGCGATTTGCGTTTGCGCTGGCTTAGCGACGGAAGTAGCCGGCGCTTCTGGGTGCGCCGGCGCTTCTGGTGCGAAATCCATGCAGATTCGCCGGCGTCAGGAGGGTCGTGGCGCCAGTAAAACATGAGTGCGAAAACGGCCTTAGTATAGGGCCTATTGTAAGCTCCAGGAGGATTAGCTACATCAGGGGTGTATGGCCCAATATGCAAAGGAATTCCTGCTACAAAAAAGGCTCTGCCCTTGAGAAAGATCCTCAGGAGTGGAAGACTCTATGAAAGGCCCAGAAGAGGATGTATCACCTGTATATTCAGCACAACAATTCTGTGATATTTGGGCCAGAGGATCTTAAAAAGAAATAACTTCGGATGCACTCAGTACAATCCCTCTGAAAGCATCCTATGTAAGGTGTTTCAGTTGAAATACATACTAATACAGCCCCATCCCTCTATCAATATTGGACGACAGTTGGAATGGAAGAAGTGGGGTAGACATCAAACATTTCTTTGTTGATCCCCCCTCCCTTTTATTAGCAGCTCTCTCTTTTTTTCTCAGACCTCAGCACAGTGGAGTGGCATCTGTTGGAAAAACAGGAACCAAACAGAAAGGCTAAGATAGAGATGATGACCAATTTTGAACTCACCTTACGCCGCTCTCATGCCTGTCTTCTCAGCGTGGCGTCCTCCTGATTTACCACTATTTGCGTCGCGGATGCAGCAAACATTGCAGTTTTTGTGGAGCAAATGGAAACTGGTTTTTAGCAGTTTCCATTTGCTGCGCGAAAACCGCGATGTTTGCTGCAGCCTCGGTGCAAATGGTGGGGAATCGGAAGGATGCCACGCTTCGAAGACGGACGTGAGAGCAGCGTTAGGGTGAGTGCAAAATTGGTCAATCTCTACAGTTATTAATATATTTTCCCCCTTTGTTCAGGTAAGAACAAAGGATGATCAAACAATGAAGAAGTTCAGCATGAAGAAAACAATGGACTTGACTTCCCTGAAAGTGTGGAGCAGCTCCCTGACAAGGATATGTTGACTGGAAAATAGTCTTTGATTAAACTTCCAGCATGCCAAGGACTAATTGCTGTGGAACAGAAGAGATCTGTCCTGCACTTCTGCTCTTGCAGAGCTTGGCCTTTAGAAGATTCTGCTAAGTCAGGACAGGAACATCACAAAAAGCCTGAAGTAAACCAGGCAGGACCACTGCAGATTAGACACAGAAAAGCACAGGGTTCTATTATTTCACAATAGAATTTTATTTCTTAAAATGTCCTTATTCTACACGTTCCTGAGGGTCTTTCATAGTGGAAAGAGCTTCCAAGTCACAGGCTGTTTATGGTGCCCCTATAGGATTTCCAAGGCAAAAGACAAAAAACTTCCTTGGTGGCCTCCCATTCAAGTACTAACTTAGCTTCCAAGGGCTAACTATGGTTTTACTGTATTTGTAAATGTTTTAAATCGAATTGTATGAATCACTATGCTGTGAGCCGCCCTGAGACACTTCAGTGAGAAGGGCGGGATATAAGTCCACTAAATAAATAAATAAATAAATAACGAGATTGAGCAGGCCTTGGCCATCTAGGCCAGAACCCTGCAAATATTACCTTAAAATGAACATTAAAGAAAAATTCAGGATGGTTGTCTGTAGTTTACATGTCTTAAATAGTCTGTAGTGGTTAAGAGTCAGTTGGGTATAACCGTTAAGCGTGCAGACTCTTATTTGGGAGAACCGGGTTTAATTCTCCACTCCTCCACATACTCCTGCTGATTGGACCTTGGGTCAGCTAGAAGTTCTCTCAGGGCTGCTCTGCTCAAGAGCCGTTCTGAGAGAGCTCTCTCAGCCCCACCTACCTCTATTGTGAAATAATATTGTGGGGAGAGTAAGGGAAAGGAGATTTGAAAGCTGCTCTGAGATTCCTTTGGTTAGCGAAGAGCGGTGTATAAATCCGATCTCCTCCTCTTCTTCTCCTTCAACTTCACCTCCCCTTTCTCCTTCTCCTTCTCCTTCTGTCGTTATGCATTACAATGAGCATGAAGAGACTGATGTTTGGGAGTCCTAAGAAAGGAAAATCTAAACATTTGCCATAGGCCTTGCTCCCTTTGGAATAACTGTAGCAGATGGATACAGATTACCATTTAGGAGATCTGAAGAATCTCAGCCACTTGTCATAACAGTGGAGGCTTAGAGCTATTATAAGGGAATGTAAACATCATCTGCCTAGGGATCATAGATTTCCTGAGAGTTCTCCCTTCTATCATCTGTCCACCATGATCCATAAATTCAAAAGTAGTTTGGTCTAAAATATCTGGAAAAAATAAGCTTAGTTATACTCAGTGTAGTGCCTCTGAAATAGACTGAGTATATCCACGTTACTTCATGTAGCTATTAAGACAGCCTCCACCAACTAAGTATTTTTCTATTGAGGAAGACACTTAAATTCTTCAATGTGTTCTTATTAGCTGCTCCCTGCTGTTCAGCTCTGGCCTCATCATAATAATATAACATTTGGGAGCAAAGATGCAACCCAGCAGCCCAGAACCTGAGGCTAAGATAGAGAAGATCTCCACAGCCACCATATATTTCCCCTTGGTGCTCAGGTAGCTTGGAACAAAGCACAACCAAACACTACAAAAAACCAACATGCTGAAAGTGATCAGTTTTGCTTCATTAAAACTGTTTGGTAACTTCCTGGCAAAGAAAGCCACAGTGAAGTTGGCAATGGCCAGGAATCCCATATAGCCCAAGACACAGTAAAACATAAATATAGACCCTTGGTTACATTCCAGTATAATTTCTTTTGTCTCCAAGTGCATGTTCACATCTGGAAATGGGGGAGAGGTGGCCAGCCACACCGCACAGATGCCTGCTTGGATAAGGGATAAGAAAAGAGCCATTAAATTAGTTAATCTTTTCCCCAGCAACTTCCCCATCCTGCTTCCTGGTTTGGTAGCCATGAATGCCACAACCACAGTGAGGGTTTTTGCCAAAAGACAAGAAACAGCCATTGAGAAGATAACCCCAAGAGCGGTTTGTTGTAGGAAACATTTTACTTTCTCAGGTTGGCCAATGAATAACAACACACAAAGGAAGCAGAGCAGGAGGGATATCAGAAGAGTATAGGTGAGAGTCCAGTTGTTTGCTTTGACCACAGGAGTGTTATGGTGTCTTAGAAATATTCCTAGCACCAGGAATGTGACGAAAACGAAGAAAAGTGCCAGCAGAGTTAAACCAATCCCCAAAGGCTCTTCATAGGACAGGAAGCTTACCACCTTGGGAAGGCAAAAATTCTGAGCCATGTTTGGATAATGATCCTCCATGCACTGAAAACAGTCAGCCATATCTGAAAAAGAGAAGTGCTGTCAATTACACAGCTATGCCATAATGCTAGACTCTTTGACGACTCTCAATAATTTGTCAAGCAGAGCAAAGTGCTATACACACAACTTATGCATTATTTGTTATTGAACTGCACCCTCAGTACTGAACAAGACAAAGGATAGCAAAGTGGCAGCTACTAGCAAAGACAGCTTCAAGAGGAGATTGGATAAACCTATGGAGCAGAAGTCCATCAGTGGCTGTTAGCCACAGGGTATTGATGGAAATCTGCCTGGGTCAGTGATGCTCTGTATTCTTGGTGCTTGTGGGGGTAACAGTGGGAGGCCTTCTAGTGTCCTGGCCCCACTGGTGTATCTCCTGATGGCACCTGATGTTTTTTGCCACTATGTGACAGAGTGTTGGACTGTATGGGCCATTGACCTGATCCAACATGGCTTCTCTTATGTTCTTATATTCTTAATCCAGTGCTGTATTCCAAAGAAGCAGGAGCTGCCTCAACAAATTGTGTTCCCCTTGCCTTTCCAGAACTTTAGATAACACTTTCCCTGAGCAATAGCACATAATATATTCTTATGCTGTCACCTGTGGCAGGTATTGAATTGTCCAATGTAATAACTTCAGGGAACATCAGAAGCTATACTAGACTTTATAGAGTGTGAAGAGGTCCTGGATACAGAAGTTCAATGATTGGCACTTGCCTTATGTTCTTAGTTAACCTCTGACACAATAAAAAAAAAACAATGATAGATTATATATAATGTTGGAGAAATGTTTCAGTATAAGCACATGTAACATAATCTTGCATGTATATCCCCGTGAATTATAAGCAATCTTGTTGATGATGGTATACACTTTACCTTCTTTGTCAGAGATCTTCCCTTCTGGACATGGAATGCAATCATAGCAGCAGAATGGCTTCCCCTCCTTTTTTTTCTTCCTGTACCCAGAGTAGCAGATGTCATTGCAAACAGAAACAGGTTGAACCTAGTCCATAAATCAAAAAGACGGATATCAATACTGGAAGCTTGAAACCCTTATGGTTCAGAGTAGATCATAGTATGCATTGAACTGTTTCTACTTTCCTTCCAGTGTTGGACCACATCACTGGTTCCTGGGCATTTGTTATAATTATCTGAAGAAAAGCTGTTCATGATTTAACAGTTTACCCCAGTATTCTATCTAGCTGTGAGAACTGATGTGGGTTCAGGGACTATAGAGATCCAATAAGGCAAGCAGTTTGGATAGCTCAAAATGTTCCCAGAAGGGAATGGGAGATCTGAATGTTATCTTTCAGGGGGGTTGTAAAGGCTGATGAATCAGCCGCTCTGACAGAGCATGGAACCAGGAGAGGTTAGATCTCAGCTAAGTTATACACGTCTGCTGTCCCTTTAGCCAGTCAGTCAGTCAGTCAAAATTGTATTGTGTTTAGACATTGGCCATTACAAAACAGAACACAAACACCAAAATTCCCAGATAATATCTTAAAGGTTCCCCAGAAGAGCCAATCTCAAGAAGTTACAATGTTTGGTATCTTGCTCTTATCTTCTTAGCTGCAAGGATGAACAAAGAGACTCTATAGGATACTCGAGCATCATTATCAGAGAACAGAAATCGTGAGCTGCCGTGAGCCTGTTTTGGCGGGGAAGGCAGGATTTAAATCCAATAAACCTAAACCTAAATATAATTTAATATTTTCACTTTCCGAATGTGCTTTTAAGGGGGTTAGTATTCCAGCCAGAAATTTGACTCTGGGTGCGTTGTAGAGTGGGCAAGATAAAAATATAATTTGACTCTGGGTGCGTTGTAGAGTGGGCAAGATAAAAATATAATGAGGAAGGTTCTCTATCATGGATGAACCGCAAATGCAGAAACATTGTTCAGGTGGAGTGCAAGAATATCAAGATTTAGCATGCTGCACTGTCTTCCTGAGTAGCTGTGGTTTGAGAGCTTCCTCAGGTGGCCAATTGTGTGCTTCTCATACATGCTATGGGCTTCTGTTTGGGCCTGCCCATCTCTTTTGCACTTGAGATCTTGGTAGACTTTGTGGGAGCTCTGTAGGTGGAGTCAGAGAATTACCGATCAGACATCATTATCACATATACTACCGGAGCCGGCTGTTATAGGGTGTATTGTGGCACGATATAGGTTTTCTGACATTACACCACTTTCATTTATTAATAGATTGCATTTTAATATATTCCTTTGCTTAAACTGTTATTCACTGATGGGAGCCCACTTTGTGAGGAGGGTGGTATAGAAGTCAAATAAAACATAATGAAGTTGAAAGCATCCCTGAAAACATGTACCTTCTTTCAGAATTAGCACCTTCCTTAACATGTCAACATTCCAGTCCTACCTGATTAAACCAGCTGTGCCATACAATAGCTTCCTTATTAATGGTGAGCACTTCATTTAGAGGAGCGTGGGGATCCAGCCTTCCAATTTTCACTTTAACAAAAGATTGGTTTGGAAATATGACCCAGTTTTCAACATCAAATCCAGCTGCTAATACGCCATTCTGATCAAATGAAATCTGGTCCCCGGCACTGTTGTTGAACGAGCCACGTCGCAAAAAATGGTGTAGCTACATTGAAAAGAAAACTAGAATGTAACAAGAAAAGATCAGTTGAACAACGGGTCACTGATTCTTTCGCTTTGACATATTAATGTTGACATCCTGGTCATTTTATCCTTTAAATATCACAGCATAGGCCAAACTTCATATTGAATTCTTTTCCTACATGTTTGGCAGTCTCAGCTGATTTCTCAACCAATGGGATGGTTTCTTTGAAAACTTTATTGGTCATGTGTATACATGTATGTGTGTGTACATATATACTTATAGCAACTTCAAAGATGATAGGTAGCCTGTGTTAGAGTGTACAGATGACACAAAGTCACAACACCTCAGCACGCACAGTTTTCATTGCCTGTAAGATGGGGGTGCTTAATACTCTCTATAGGAGCCCCGTGGCACAGAGTGGTAAGCTTCAGTACTGCAGTCCAAGCTCTGCTCTTGACCTGAGTTCAATCCTGGCAGAAGCTGGGTTCAGGTAGCTGATTCAAGGTTGACGCAGTCTTCCATCCATTCAAGGTCGGTAAAATAAAAAACCACCCCCTAAAAAGTCTGCCATGAAAACATCCTGATGTGACATCACCCCATGGGGAGGTAATGATCTGGTGCTTGCACAGGGGACTACATTTACCTTTAATGCTCTCCAGCTACCTTCACCTTTAATGCTCTCTAGTTGCAATTTAAAGGGAAAACCCCATAACTGAACAACTTGTAAACATTCTACTCTGGTAATGGAGGGGAAGTTACAGATCACTCCACTCTTTGGGGTTTTTTGTGTTTGCTTTGCTTTTTACACAAATGAAAGCCTTCTTGTTTTGAGTGTAGTTTCAGCTCAGTACCAGGTCTTGGTCATCAATAGAAATGCAAGATTTGACTCCAGTAGTGCCTCAAAATCCAATAAGATTTCCCAAGCCTTTCAGAGCTCCCTTCATCAGATACAAGTTGGAATAGAAATTCCTTGAGTCCTTAGATCCCAGTCAGAAGATGGGAGGTATATTACATAGAAAGGAATAAGGATGTCAAATGACCGGCTTTGTATTCTGACTCTCTTCTTTGCAATGCTCGTTCCAACTTTACCCCCTCAAAAAACAAACATTTGTTTTTATTTTGCATAAGATTAGGAAAATAATAAGATCAGATTGTGCTGCTAATACTTGCTGTCACATGGGCATCTGAATACTGCAATGAAACCAGCAACACTATGACTGTAGCCCTAAGAACACTTTCCTAGTAAGCTCTATTGAATTAAACTGCAACTTACTTCTGACTAGATCTGCTTAAGATTCCTCTTAAAAATGGATGGTATCAATGCTGCCTCTAAGCTGCGGAGTCCTGTGAGCAAAAATCCTACTTTGTGAGCTACTGGCATTAAAGTTGTGAGCGAGCCATTCGGCTACTGCATAAATTAGTTTGCTCTGGGGCCACCCTTCCTGAGCTAAGATAAAAAAGTGTGAGCTGGAGTCTAAAAATCCTGTGAACTAGCTCACACTAACTCATTTTAGAGGGAATGCCGGACGGTAGATATGGAGCTTGCAAGTTGCACTGCTCAGCCACCTTCTATCTTCAAACTGAGATATAATGACACAGGAATTTCCATTCTTCCTTGTATCTGAGAAAGGAAGAGTTGACTCGTGAAAGCGTATACCCTGGAAAATCTTGATAGTCTTTAAGACGCTACTGGACACAAACCTTGCTTCCCTTTGACTGGAGAGCTTGTGTTCTCACAGAGGTCTGTGGTCCATGGCAATGGCATGGGAAGTACAAAAGTGGAAGTAACTGAATTTTCTGCCTTGCCTGGAAAAGAAAGGAGCTGTGAGCATTACTTGCAGTGACAAACTCTGAAAATATTGCATAGCACAGATTAGGAACTTCTGACTTCACCTGCCATAGCTGCTGATTCTGAAACTGCTTTCTGCCTTCCTTTATCATTGCTCTGATTTTTGACTGGGATGACGACATGGCATGTAGAGCATGTGCAACAGCATAAACAGCATTGTAGATGCTGTAGCTATGACCAGTCACAGTCTTTTCCAAAATGTGCTCAGGAAGGTTCTCCAGTATCTCTTCTCCAGTGCAGTTATCCCCATTTCTATTGTCCAGAATGGTATCTGGAACAGCACACCCAAATGCATATGCCCAGAAGTCCTTGATGAAACCATCTTCGTTAGTGCCAGATGGACTTCGGCTCTTAACAAATTGCCAAAATCCAGGAAGTTTTTTGGAATGAATTGCAACTGCAATTGCACCATGGAAGGCTTGTATATCCCAACGTTGTTCATTGGCAAATGATTTTAACTCTATTGGGGATGTAAAAATCCACACTTGACCCTTGAGTTTTGGAAGAGTCTCTTTAATCTCTGGCAGAACTACCAGCTTTCTCAATATGACCATGTAACGGTTATCTCCATCGAAGATCAATGCATTGGCGTTGCTGTCCATGGTTTTAGCATAAAGTTTGATCCACCATTTCATGAGGACTCCATTGGCATAATCGTAACCTAAATTGGAAAATGATTCTATGAAAGCAAAGCAGATTCCCTGCTGGGAAAAGACTGGAAGCATCGTCTGTATGAACCATTCCAGATTCACTCCAACTGCAGCAAAGAATCCAATCCATGTCCACTTGAAATAAAGTACTAATTGGAGAATTCCCATGTATTGATGGGTATCGTTTGGGACCATCTGGTAGAAGGAAGGAACTTGTGTGCTATCCATCATCACTGGGGCAGAGCCATACAGAAACTAGACAGATTAAATTTCAGATTGAATAGTCTGTGTGTGATCATACAGAGGCCTGTTTTAGTGACAAGTTGTGTGTACTGGTTAGTAAAACAACAATTTAACATCTGAGTTCTTTTAGTCCCCCGCCCCAACTGTATATCATCCAGACTCATAGATTTATGGATTGACTGGTAATCCTAGAACTTCATCTCTCATTACCTTAGTTTGATAGTTTAGTTTATTTGATTTATATCCCACCCTCCCCACTGAGGCAGGCTTAGGGTGGCTCACAATACATAATAGAGTAACAATGAAAGGAAAGGTTCCCTGTGCAAGCACTAGTCATATCTGACTCTGGGGTGACGTTGCTTTCACAACTTTTTCACGGCAGACTTTTTACAGGGTGGTTTGCCATTGCCTTTCCCAATCATCTACACTTCCCACCCCCCAGCAAGCTGAGTATTCATTTTACCGACCTTGGAAGGATGGAAGGCTGAGTCAACCTCGAGCCGGCTACCTAAAAACCCAGCTTCCGCTGGGGATCGAACTCAGGTCGTGAGCAGAGCTTAGGACTGCAGTACTGCAGCTTTAACACTCTGAGCCACAGGGCTTTTAGAGTAACAATAAGAACAGTTCAATTAAGCATTAGATTAAAACAATTACAACCAATTTGGTGCTAATTTCCACATAGTTTAAGGATGGCGTTCTGTGATCCTAAACATACATTTAGATCTAATATCTTGGCGGTGGTCGTCATTCAGTTAAAAGCTAACTGAACTAATATTGTCTTGTTCTTCAGGCTCCCTTCACAAAAAGAGTAGATCTAGCTTGGTACATGTCCCATGATGATTATAAATTGGAATATGTATTCTGTCTGGAATCCAATGGAAAATATTTGCTTCCAAAGGTGGAGTGATTTTTTTTGCCTGTTCCCCTTATCTCTTTTGTTGTTGTTGTCGCGCAGGGAGTTCCAGTTCCCAAGGAACAATATAGTGAACATTGAATGCTACAATAAGAAAGGCCCACTATGGTGATGGAAATCCCTTATACCAAGCAGAGATATTCCACAGAGTCCAGGCCCTACCATGGCTAATTTCAACCTACAGTGCTTTATCAATCTAATGCCTATTAATCTGTCTAAAATTATAACACAATTCCCCCCCCTTCAGGAGTGAGAGAAATATAATAACTGTTTCAGTGGTCTCGATTAGCTATTCACAAGCATAAGCTTAGGTCTGCCCAAATGTATGTACCTCAGAAAGTAACATCTGGAAAGGGAAACAAATGAGAATTTGATAAGTTCCATGTTTCAAAACTTAGCCTACCTGTGGAATCTTGTAGATGCCCAGGACTTGTGGTATTTGATAGGAAACATCTGAATAAAGATCCTCAAGAAATGCAATGATATTTTTCTGGCTGCCACACTTGTAGTTTGGAACAAATCTATTTCTTGGAGAAATGAGCTGCAGAGCAGCACGATAGGTCATCCTTGAATTCGTATAGCCATCATAGATGTGAAATCCAAGGGTGACATTGGGCAAGAGTTGGGCATTTTCATTGATCTCCTTTACAGCATATACCAAGGCCAGGATGTGCTGGTAATTCTGAGGCATTACTATGCTACAAATAGGGAAAGAGAAAGACCTGACATGAGAAGGATTGACTTTATTGCCTTCAGTTTGAAAGTCCTGAGCCATGCTGTTAATGATAATAATTCATAAGGTTGTCATAAGTGAGGAATGAGTTGAAAGCACATGACAGACACACATAAAGCTATAAAGAGATTTGAATTTTGAGTCGTGTATTCTGCACTTGGTAAAATTATGATCTCTTAGCTGTTCATTTTTTTTCATTACTGTTATTCATTCTAATATTTGCATACTGTGTTTTATGAAAGGAAAGGAAAGGAAAGGAAAGGAAAGGAAAGGAAAGGAAAGGAAAGGAAAGGAAAGGAAAGGAAAGGAAAGGAAAGGAAAGGAAAGGAAAGGAAAGGAAAGGAAAGGTCCCCTATGTAAGCACCAGTTGTTTCCGACTCTGGGATGCTGCTGCTTTCACAACGTTTTCACAGCAGACCTTTTTACGGGGTGGTTTGCCATTGCCTTCCCCGGTCATTACACTTCCCCCCCCCCCCAGCAATCTGGGTACTCATTTTACTGACCTTGGAAGGATGGAAGGCTGAGTCAACCTCGAGTCGGCTATCTGAACCAGCTTCTGCTGGAATCGAACTCAGGTCGTGAGCCACCCTTAATCCAGGAAGATTTACATAGGACTAAAAAAGTTAACCATACCATGGTACAGACTGTTCAATCTTCAGAATATGGCACAAGATACTATACTTCAGTAAGGTAAATATTTATAGAAAGGTGCCCTAACAATTACAGTCATGGCCCCAGATCACAGATCTGCACAGAAAATGAAGATGCTCTAAAATTTCTAAACTATATGTCTCCTCTCAATCCAAACAATTTATTAGAAAATGTGCATATATGTTACATTAATTGCACTGGTGAGGTTATTCTTTTTTTTAACCCCAATGGTATTTAAACCATTGTCTAGGGACCATTAGTGATGTTTGGTGAGCTTCCAGTTGAACCATCACATCACAAGAAAAATGATGGATCAAAATAGAGAAGGTCTATAGATTTCAGTGATTGTCCTAGTACTGTATGGACAATCATGAGAAATTCCCCTCCCTCACTGGATTTCTCTTTATCTTGTTCTTAGCTGACCAGCTTTCCCCCCACTTTCTTCTTTGTCCTCCCTTTCTGGTTGTCCTATTGGATCTATATTGGTTAATGCTGGCTCAGCCTAGGAAACTGCAGGGAGAGACTAAAATCCTTATTTTGTTCTTGTTTGATAATGGCACACAAGAGGCCATTGTCAAATCAAAACTTGCAAGCTGTTTTATTTCTCTTTGAAGAAAAATGGTCAGTTAGGAATCAGTTTTAAGACTTACAAAGTGAGCAGGCAAAAGGAATGAGGTAACTTTGTATATACATAAGCACTAGAAAATTTCTCACGAACAAGTAGCTGCTTCTGTTACTCAGTCAGGTCTTTAAAACTTGGAGAAAGAAATTTATTGGCAGCTTCTGTTTACGTAAACAAGCATAACCTTCTTGCTTTCACAGATCCTAAAGTTGGTGAAGACAGGAACATCCATACAAATTCCAGTTCCCTACCTTATCCACTTGCCAGGGATAACCCCTGTCTTTTAGGAGCTATTCCCTCAGTCTTGATAGAGGAGATTTAATTTAATTTAATTTTTTTATTAATACCCTGCTTAATCCCGCAAGTGGGCTTTGGGCGGCTTACAACATTAAGAAACTTTACAAAACATACATTAAACAAACTACATCCAAACTAGAAATCTCATCATTACAGATGGGCTATGTGCCCCAGTCCCATAACTCAGGATCCTTTTTGATGCTCTTCTAGTCAGCTTTGCTCTTTCACTGTTAACTGCCAACTCTAAACTGCAACTCCTGACTCTCTCAACTAAAGAATTCCATGTGAATCCCCTGTCACTCAAGGTTCTCAGATTGGGATAAAGCATTAGTAATTTACTGTCCATCACAGCAACATACTTTCTAACTTAGATTTAATCATTTGTAGTGTTTAGTAGGATCTCATACCCTTTCTTCTATTTGGGGTAGGCTCAATGTTATATGTAGTGAGAACATTATGAGAGACCTTATCCACATTTTATGGATTTCTCTCTGTTCCAGGAACCATTCCCTTTCTGTCTGGGCTATAACCTCACTGGTCTCAGCAATTGCATAACTGGGTCAGCTGTGCTGTTCCATGTGGTATGACAGATTCCTGTTTCAAGGTTCCTTCTACAGTACAATTTCAAAGTACTTAGCTACGACAAGCAGATCGAGTGGGTTAAAATGGAATGAGAGAATATGTGCTGGAAGAATGCAAAGAAACAGAAAGAAAATGTAAGTAAATCAAGAAAAGTCAGAAGGGAAGTCAAAACCTTAGTTTCTTATGAAAGGCAAAATAATTTCTTTCTTGCATTGATGTTTCTGTATGAATATTTCCTCTAATGCAATGTCGTAAGATCCCACCTTGAGACTGCATCATCTAATCTTAGTCCACCTGGAGAAATGGAAATAAATGCTGTTTGTGTCTCTCCCCATCCCATTCCTTCTTTCTTATCACATTACACCATACAATGGTCAACATTCAGTTAGAAGAGATGACAAGAATAAGGTTGCATCTAGTTTCCTTGGGGGGCGGGATCCCCTCTGTGATACTGGAATGAAGATTCAAGATCCATTTTAAGTTGTACCAAGAAGAAGTACATTATGTATTGCAACAGTTTGATCTTGCCCATAAAACCTGGTCAAGCAGAGAATATAATCTGAATACAGGCATGCTAAAAGAAGAGAAAAATTCTTACATGTAGCTGACAGAGAGTATCCCTGGAGGTTTTCTCTTGAAGTCTCTTAATTTGTTACCAAAGTATGTCTGAGAAACAAGGCCACCAAAGATGACGTCTCCTGGCTGATGGTAAGTGTGAAGGATAGGCTCTAGGTATGAGCTCCCACATCTAACTTCATGAACCTCACCCACCATGTGAAACAAAAGCAGGAGCACCACCAACATTAAGACCACAATATTTTCTCTGATTACAGATTCCCAGACCTTATCACTAGAGCAGCTTTCAAGGATTCGAAGCACTTCATTTAAATGATCTTGTCATCTTTTGAGTCACTGTGATTGCAATGCCCCGGCTGCTGATAGTCTTGAAGCCAGGAAGACAAACGTGTTTCTGCCCTAGACATTATTTTGATTCTGAAATGTACAGTGGTATATTTATGCTATCCTTGACAGACTTTGCTATTAATTTTGCATTTAGTCAGTGGAACTCCCTCTGGGAGTTAGCAGGCAGCAAGATTAATTGCAGCAATTTGGGGCAATTAAAGGGGAGTTAAGTTAAAGTTGGGGATTGAAGAACACATTTTTTTGTTATGTCTAAAAGGAAATATTCTCTTCTCTTAGTTGGAGAGTAATCAACAGCAGAGTGACGAGCTATTGAAGGTTATGGTCTATATGCAAGGATGTCCCCCAAGGAGCCAGTTTGCGGCATGCCCAGCCTGGGGGCTGCTGCTTGGCTGCATTCACAGGTGTCAAGGGATCCACTCTGTGGTGTATGCCTATGTGGGTCACTTGTTATCCCAAGTCTACAGCCAGCAGACAAGGCAGAGGTGGGTTTCCATCAGATGGCAGGCAGGTTATTCAGTGCCTGGATCCATGTCCTACACTGCACCAATGCTCCTGTTGCTGTAATTAATAAAACTGTGGCCAGTTTTACCTCAATTCAGTTTTTTTAAAAATAAAAATACCCTCCTACCCTTCACTTGCCATTAGGACTTGTGTGATTTATTTTTTTAAAAAAACATTATTTCTATACCTAAACATACAAAAAAAAATTCACTTTCTTATTTCTTTAAACGCTTTTGCATTTTATAATGGGACAAAGGATTCACTGAAATGATTCTGAAGTTTATGTAGTGTGTGTGTGTTTTAAATTCTTTGAAAAAAGATTGTGTCAGCATGATACTTTGTGTAATCTCACTGGAATTTATTTCATGATGTATTTTCCTCAATTCCCTTGCCACTGCAGCTTCTGTGCCATGTAGCCTATGTCTACATATGTCTTACAAACTCCTGAATAGCTTTTTGGGTGGACAATAGGGGGCCTTCATCCCTTTTTCATCAGTGGGAAAGATGGTATGGTACAACCCATAGAGCTTTATGTAAAGATACCACGAGAGCAAAATTATTTTGCAATTCCCTTTGTTGCACTTGTCCACATTTGTGTCGTTCAATTCACCTCCTTACTGCAGCCTCCATTCTATATTGTTTTGGTCCATGCAGGTCCAGTGATCCTCATTATAGTCTTTGTGAATAGATAAAGTGAACCCCACCCCCTTTACCTTTTTCAATAGCAGAAAAGAAGGGTGGATCTAGCCTATTGTGCACATCCATGAGTATTTTTGTTTAAGCCAGGGCCGGCTTGCCCACTAGGCAAAATAGGCATTTGCCTAGGGTGCTGGGAGGAGGGGTGCCCCAAGGCAGTGCTCAAGGCAAATGCCTAATTTTCTCTCCCCCTGCCACTGCTGCAGCCTGCCCGCCCCCTCCCCTTCTTTCTCTTCCCTAGTGTGGTACAATATGGTGCCTGCTCCCCTTGCCTCTCACACACTCAGAGGAGTGCTGCTAGAATCAGCCCTACCCACTTCGAAGCGGCCAAGCATCTGAGCATTCTCTTAAGACAGCACTGGAGGAGGCTTCTCGCCCTCCCTTCTAGTTCCGGAAGGAAGGGGGAGAAGCTTCTTCTAGAGCTGTCTTAAGAGAATGCTCAGATGCCCGGGTGTTGAAGTGGGTAGGGTTGATCCTAGTGACACTCCTCTGAGTGCACAGGGGCGGAGGGGCCGAGTGGAGTGTGGCATCACATTGTGCTGTGCTGCGCTGCACTAGGGAAGGGAAAGGGAAGAAGGGGGCAGGCAGCAGCAGGGAGGAGTGGTCAGGGAGTCCGCCTTGGGTGCCATGCACCCTAGGGCAAGTACTGGTTTAAGGAATTCTTGCTTCAGATCTGTTCAAAACAACCAGACCCACTAATTTAGAATGTCCAAGAGATTATAGTTTCTAGTTCTTAGCTGTTCTCTTGTGTTCAGCTCAGGCCTCAAAAGAATAATGTAGCATTTGGAGAAAAAGATGCGAGCCAGCAAGGCAGCACTGGAAACTAGAATAGAGAAGATCTCCACAACTACCATGCCTTTTCCCCTGGCACTCATGTAAATTGGAATAAAGGACAGCCAAACACTGCAAAAGACCAACATGCTGAAAATGATAAACTTGGCTTCATTGAAACTGTCTGGTAGCTTCCTGCAAAGGAAAGACACAGTGAAGCAGCCAATGGCCAAAAAACCCGTGTAACCCAATACACAGTAAAACATAGTGGGTGATCCCTCATTACATTCCAATATGATTTCTTCATAGAGTGAATGCATGTCAACATCTGGGAATGGGGGAGTGGTTGTCAGCCACATGACACAAATGCCTGCTTGAGTAAGTGAGCAGAAAAGAACAATGAAGATGCCCATTTCCTCGTGCTGGATCCCAGCTTGGTGACCATGAAAGCCACAACCACAGTGATGGTTTTGGCCAATACACAAGATACAGCCACTGAAGAGATTATACCAAAGGAAGTTTGACAGAGGAGACATGTTGCCTTCTCAGGTTTACCAATGAAAAGCAAAGCACAAAGAAAGCAGAGCAGGAGGGAGATCAGAGTATAGGTGAGGTTCTGGTTCCGGATGGAGCAAATAGTGGCCCAAACCACTTTCCAACACCTTACGAATCTCCTTATTCGCTCTGTAATGAGCCCTCTCTATCCCAGCTGGATTCCAAGCACTGCGCCATACCAAGTGCGGAATCATGGCTGACCAAACTACAATGGTACCAGGCCATCTCTTCCTAATGTACTTGAAATCATCTCGAGCTTACAAGATCAAAGCCTTGCCTTTAATCAGCCCGACATCATTCCCCGCCAGGTGAATAATTAAAACCTGAGGAGGAGGGCCCACACACCCATGAAATAAAAGCGGGAGCAAGCCAGGCCACTGAAGACCCCGGCGCTCCCGCCATTCAACCGTAACATATTTGCTGAGCCCCAGCTGAGAGCCAACAGCAGTTCTCCGAACTTGATGTGCCGCCCAAAACACATAACTGTGCCTGCAGATGAGAACTCTGCTCCTCCGGCCAGGAACAACAGCATCTAAAAAGAGAAACAGACAAGTTATAAACCCAAACCTTAAACTACCCCAGCTCCTAATAACAAAGCTAAGAGTGGAGCAAAGGGCGACTATAACCTTTATAAGCTGAGACCACCAACGGCCAAGGCGCTGAATGGACAAAGAATAACCCAAGGCCGCGGCCATAGAGGCCACCCCAATTCTAAAGTGAGTACCAAACCTCACTCCAGATAACCCCAACAAAGCTAAAGCCCTAGACATCACTGTCCAAAACTGATGTTTTGACAGCGGACTGCCTCCAAAATGACAAAACAACTCTTCGCAGTCTCCCCGCATGGCCAAATAATCGGCCAATGCGGAAATTGGGCAAAGCTCCACCTCTGAACACAGATCCAACTCCACCACAGTCCCAATGCCCTGTTGATCCGTCTTGGATCAGTGGATGGTAAGAGCCGCCTTACCCCCAGTTAACCTAATATCCCTTAGTGACAAGGCCCTGCCAGAATCATCATTCCTGGAGCCTGCCACCAATTCACCAATTCACTAATCCTCAGCGTCCCAAAAAAGAACACCAAAGAGGCTGCATGAAACAAAACATCCTCAAAATGAGATGCACAGACTGCTCTCCACACCCCTTTCAAACCCCTAAGAATCTCAAGAGACATAGGGTTCCTGGTATCAGGCTTAGGCCCAACTTCTCTGGACCACCCTTCCAGCATCTTTCGAATATGAAAATCTGCTGTTTCCTCCTTATACCCCAACGCCTTGCTAGCAAAGGCCAGCGCAGACATGCATCCTCTAATTGATCACATGGCCAATCCCTTACCTTTTAATGAAACACAATAAGTTAAAATGGCCACCAAGGACAAGATGAGAGGAAGAAGAAAAGCACCCGTGCCTCCCAAAATGGCCAACTCAAACACACCCATTGGCTGCCGCATTAAACCCCACTTAAAATGGCCGCCAAGACCACGAGGCCATGCAAAGAGAGGATAGATGCATAAGAAGGGGGGAGGGGGTTAGCAAAATGAATCCCCCAAACGTGGCAGCCCCCCGCCGCCCTTGAAAAAGCCCCTGCAATTCCCCCCCCCCAAAAAAACCACCAACAAGAGGAGAAAATAAAGGTCCCAAATATGCAGCATACGCTGCGCAGGGCGATAAAAAGGGGCTGCAAGATAATGAGGGAAGGGAGAACGCCCCACCATGCCAGTAGAGACTCCCTTAAAAGCACAGGTCTCTCAAGCACTGGTTCCCCGATGTGATCTCCCTTAAAAGCACAAGGTCCCCTGATGCGAACCCCACAACGACAACCAACATCCTCCAAAAAGGTGGCGGGGAGGCCTAATCTCCCCAATGCCGGCTATGAGCATTAAAGAATGCTCCCACCTAGCCGAGCACCACAGGAGGACTGCACAAGAAGGGAGCGGAGGCTTCAACAGGCACACTGAAGCCCCGCCCCCTAAAGACACGCCTAAATGTGTGCCAGAATCCCTGCTCTTCCTCCGGGGGGGGGGAATCTTCCCGGCAGCCAAGCCGCGATGTGGCAGGTTGCCGGAGGTTCCAATCTGTTAATACCTGTGCATAGGCGCATATGTTAATAACGGACAAGATTGCATTGAATTCTTAGAATGTAAAGATTTATTTATAATTTTTATCTTAATTTGCAGCCCCTCATTGCCATTTCATGGTTCCCTGGAAATGACAGATTCTTTTCATTTTATTTATTAGCTTCTTTGACCTATGATCTTAAACTCAAGATACACAAGACGAAAAGACAGATTCTATTATTTACTCTGACCCCATATGGAAAGCACTAACTGCATAGTCTTCAGCTATGGAACAAGCTATTTTGTAATCTTTTGCTTAGCAGAAAAGATGTTCATGGAATCTTAGTAGGTTGGGTATAGTGATTGAATCTAGATTATACCCAACTACACACCTAGATTGTTCACGGGATTGAATAGAAATTCTTGTTATTCCCTGTTAACACTTCAAGGCTAGTGGTTGTAAAACCACACATTTTAAACATTTCTCCCCAGTTTCTGGGGACATTAGAGTGTAATAAAGTCACAGCACTTACTCCCTAGTGGGATATTAAAACATAAATAATCACCCAAAATACACAGAAATAGTCCCTGGAATTAGAGAGGGGTGGAAATTTAAACTGGCTGGAATCTGACCATGCCTCAAATAAGTCCAATGTCCTGATAGCATAATTGATATTTCATGTCAGATATGAGGTACAATAATATTACAAAAATGTTGCTTAGTTACTCTGTGTTTTTTTGCTACAGTGTATGGACTAGTTATTATCAACATGCCTTGGCCATGGCATTTGCTGTGAAGGAAATCAATGAAAACCTCCAGCTCTTGCCCAATGTCACCTTGGGTTTCCACATCCGTGACAATTACCTTAATGAACGAGAGAGTTATCATGCTGCAATACAGCTTCTCTCTACAAAGAACAGATTTATTCTCAACTACAAGTGTGACTTCCAGAACAATCTGATAGCAGTCGTTGAAGGAGCTGAGGCGAAAACTTCTCTCTACATAGCAAATGTGTTATCCATCTACAACATTCCATAGGTAGGCCGGGTATTCAGAATTTGAAAGGACTCTAATGAAACTGTTGTCAGTGTTATAAAACAGTTTTATCTCATCTATTCATGGCCAAGAAAAACATCTTCTAAATCATCCATACCTTCATGATACATGCCTTTTAAAAATATTTATCCACATGAGAATATAGTGGATGCCAGAATTCAAAACATTGCCACCCCAGTCAGAATAACGAGACAGACAACAAAATATGGATTAAAGGGCCACTTTATTATTTTAAACGGCAAGGGGAAAAAAGTGGAGTCAGGTTAAGCCAGGGGTCAGCCCAGACCACCTCCTTAACCTGGAACTGGGCGAGTCCCAGGCCCCGGGTGGGAGCCAACCTATGTCAGTCAGTCAGTCAGTTTATTGCGGCTCTAGGCCAATCGACAGCAACAACACAACTCATCAATAACAGTACAACACAACACCAAGTTGAAATATAACATAACAATATAAAACTTGTACATCCGTCAAGGTGGTAATAAAATTAGCTGACATAGGCAACACTTAACTAAAAGCATCTTCTTTCAGATACAGACAGCATTAAATTTCTTCCTGTCAAGGTCGGTAACATATAGAAACTTAGCAAGATCCAAAGAAAGTTGATCACTCCCATCCCCTAAGAGGAAGTAAATGGTTTGGGCCTGATTTAAAGATTCAGCTAGCATTAGATGGTTCCGCAAAAGTCTGTACCTTGCCTCTGTATGGAAAAGACAGTTCAGAATAAGGTGGGAAACCGTATCGACCTCCTCCAGGCCGCACGGACAGATCCTGTCTTCTAACGGGATCTTGTAGAAACGGCCCCTCAGTACTGCTGTGTCCAGAATGTTCAGGCGTGCCAAGGACAGCATCCGCCTGATCTTAATTGGCTGTATCTTTTCTAGATACCTGGCACATTTAAGGTCACTTGTAAAAAAGGTTGGGATATACGTCCCCCCAACTTTGGCCAGAGATTGTCTTAATTCCAATTCCAGTAATCGGTCTCTGATAATTTCTTTTGCCCCGTTCTTGAACATGAGGGCTAGGGAGCCAACCTAACGGCTCAAACCCGGCCGGCCAGGCACAAGATCCCGTTCACCTGTGCTCCACCATCCCCCAAGCCGTACAGCACGGGATGTGGACAATTCCAAGTGACGGGATCCCAAGGCTCCCCGGAGCCAACCTTGGGCCGTACAGCCAGTGACCTACCTATTTAACAGCACCACCCAAACCAATTGCCAGCGCCCATTGCCAACAGTACAAGGTAGGCAAAAACACGCCCCAAACCGGCCAATATGTTTGAAGGTGAAAAATTCCTACCTGGCCCCTAATAAGGCGACCAGCCTATTGCCTGCACTGCATGATGGGCGGGCGGGCGGGCCAAGAGCGCAATTCTGAACTGCGCCACTGGAGGCGGGGCCAGCCTTATAAGGCCGCCCCGCCCCCATCCACAGAAGGAAGAGTCCACTGTCTCCTCCTTCCGGGGAGGCAATGGACGGCCCCCAGCCTAAGTGTCCTATCGGCCGCTCGGCTGGGTGGGGGCCGAATTGCCACCCCAGTCGGAATAACGAGACAGACAACAAAATATGGATTAAAGGGCCACTTTATTATTTTAAACGGCAAGGGGAAAAAAGTGGAGTCAGGTTAAGCCAGGGGTCAGCCCAGACCACCTCCTTAACCTGGAACTGGGCGAGTCCCAGGCCCCAGGTGGGAGCCAACCTAACGGCTCAAACCCGGCCAGCCAGGCACAAGATCCCGTTCACCTGTGCTCCACCATCCCCCAAGCCGTACAGCACGGGATGTGGACAATTCCAAGTGACGGGATCCCAAGGCTCCCCGAAGCCAACCTTGGGCCGTACAGCTTAATGGTCACCCCAGGGACGCCATTCACCCAAATGGTGCAGTGCCGCGGGAGCTCACCAATACCCCACACAACATGTTCCCAACAATAAACAGCCACAGACAGAGCCAAGCCTCTGCTTAGGCAACTGTCCCCCACCTAACCAGGAACATGTCCTAGCCCTTGCCATAACTCAGCCCAAAGGCCTCGTTGCCCTTTAATGAAAAATGGACCCCATCCGGCCTGTAATAATCCCCGCAACAGGCCTTATGGGTGGATCCGACATTTAAAATCCCAACCCTCTCTCCCGGGCTATCCACAAGGCCCAGTTAGCCTTGTGCCGGGGCCACACCAAACCTGCTGGGTCCCAAGCCGCCCGCCACTGCCAGCGTGGCGGCATGTCTGATCACAGGATGGGGACCCCCGGCCACCTACTGCCAATCATGGTGACACCAACCCGGGCCTGAAGTGAAAGGGGCCTTACCCTAGAGTAAGCCCAAATCATTCTCCCCCGAGAGAATCTCCAACAAGTGCAGCAGGGGGCCCCTCATTTCCACCAGAGAAGCGGAATGAGCCCCAACCACCTCATGCCCAATCGGTCCCGCAACTCAATGACAGCCCGCTCACTCAGGCCTCACTGAGAACCACCGGTGCCCAACGAGCATGACGTGTAGCTCAACGGGTGTTACTGTGGCCGCAATGTGGACCTCCTCTTTTCCACGCCAGCCACAGCACCTAGAAAGAAAAAACCATTAGAACACATTCCAACGGTACAAACTTAGGCTATATAAAGGTGACAACGAGCAATCACCCTATGATCATAAAGGCCATATGTAGTTCCGATAAACCCCAGATCTCCACCAGCAGCAGCTGCTGATGCTGCCCCATTCTACATGATGAATACCACGTTTCACACCACTCAGGCCAATTTTACCAAAGCCTGACTTGTAATGTCCGAGGGCCGCCACCAGACACAAGCTCTTTTCCCAGCAAGGTTCTAGTATGACCATGCGAACCCTTTACCAACGACCAACCAGCCAAGAACCTGGCCCCCACGGGAGCTTAACATCCCCCGCCTGGAGTGCCCTATCAAAGAATCAGTGCGTGAGATCGCCACTAGCTCAGACACCCGCAAGCCCTGCAAAAAAAGGGGGGGCGTCAAAACCAGCTGCGTGAAATAGCGCCTGTTAAAAACTCAGAGGCCCAAACCAGGGCCCCAGGCAGCATGTAGCCCGTGGAAGGAAGGTGAGAAATTGGCTGTTGACAGCCCCCCGATCGCCCTTCCTCCCCAAAACCAACCTTCCTACATTTGCACTACGGAAGTCATTAACCACCTCCGGATACCCCCGGGCACTGTTGAAGAAGGCCAGCACTGCATGCTGGCCCTTAATGGTATTCTGATAGGCCCCCCTCCACTTCTGCCAAACACAAAACTGCAGCAGGTGCTCCAACGGAGCTGGCCAAGCTTTTATACCCCGAGCCAGCATTTTCCCGAATAAAACAGAAAACTGACTAGCTGCCCCGAAACACCGCCTTTTCGTGCTAGGTGCTATGGCGCGGTAAATTGCAGTCTAACTTCATCCATCCAATCAGCCACAATTCTGATGGGATGCGAGCAGAAAAAAGTCCGGATCTAGTTAACAAAAGTGCACCATCTGCTGGCGAGACAGGGCGTCCGTCACTCCATACTAATGCCTGGTGCGAGCTTTGTCAAAAACAATACCTTTACTTAAGACAGCGCAGTCTAAACCTCCTAACAGGCCTCATGACTGGTGGGGACCAGGAGGTAAGATTGTTGACAACATGGAAGACCGCCATGTTATCACACCCCAAAATGCACTGTGTGATTGGCCAGGGAGTGACTCCAAAGTGACATAGCTACCCCTATATGAAAGAACTCCCAAAATCAACTTACAGTCCAACTTGGAGCCCAACCACTCCCTTGCAAACGTTCGGCACCCAATGCCCCCGGAAATCCACTGGCCGGAAGGCCAGTGGAGTCGGCAGCATCCAAAACGATTTGCACTCATCCACCGACTGCATAACCGCTCTCCAGAAGGAAATGCCCTTAAACCCCTCAAAAAAAGGTCTACCTCATGTTAAAAAATCGCTGCGCCTACCCCCGATCACTCGGGTAACAAAGTTCTGTTGGCACACGAGCTGCTGTAGTTCGAGGAGGGTAACCTTACACTTAACTTTCACCACCGTCACCAAGCCCACAGATTCTCCAACTTATCTAGCAGGGGCCGGTATTGCTGGCGCACAGTATCGCGCTCAATCCCCAAAACAGTCAAAACTGTAGTTGGGCCCCCTGCCTTCTCCTTAGCAAAGTAAACACCCGACTCCGCCGCCAACCTTTAAAATGCCATTAGCCATCATGAACATTACCCAGAGAACCAACTCAATTGGGATGGTGTCGTTGACCGACCTCAAACTGAGGTAGGATACTTGATGGATAAACGAACTCGCCCGCAGTCCTCTTAGGGGCAACACCAATTTAACACCAGAGGGGCCGAGAAAGGACCAAGGACTCGCCCCTCAGCGCACACCCTTCTAAACTTAGCCCAAACCACGTGCTCCAAGCCGTGCACAGCCCGCATATTCGAGCAAGAAACGAGGTAGGAGGACCTTGATAAGGAATTCTAAACCCTTATAAAACTAGCCCTCTAATTAACATCTTGCAGCCACACATGGATAATCCCTCAGTAAAAATGCTCAACTGGGGGCTGGGCCGCTTTTCCAGGATGCTGGCTGGCCCGCCCCTAGCCACTTGTTGGCCCCTTCTGGCTTGAACCTATTACAGGCCATAAAGGCATGTGGGCCACCCCACAAAGGACCTTCAATCCTGCACCTGCAGGCCTTTCTGGCTCACATACGTTGAGAGGTAAACTCCCCACAAAGCAATCGTGTTTAAACCGACTGCCCCACAGCCACGTGGGTACTAGCAGAATAAACCGTCTTCTGTACCAGGTGAACAACCAAAGCCGCCATCAAGCCAGTCCAGCGGGAGCCCGGGATTAACCACTGCTCACATACGTAATTGCACATCATACTGCCGCCACGCCCCCCCCAATACTGGAAGGGGGGGCGGCCCTACCGGAATCCCGGTAGCCAATTCAACCATGGCCTATCAACCTTTCTCCGCTGCAACTCTCTTTGACCTTTACGTCCCGCTCCCCTCTAGACTTCTTTCTAAATTCCCTGTATAAAAGGCTGAACACGTCTACGTATACCGTTCTAAAATATCTTCTCAGCCACCGAAAGATAATCGACCAACAATGTAGCCAACTCCACGAGGGGTAGCACATGAAAATCCATCGCGCTTTAGGAACCGGGGGGGGGGGGATGAGGAAGAATGACTAACCCCCGCATTATTGTGTAACCCAAGCAGGAGGCAAATGGGGTGGTTTTCTGCCAACCTAAGGGCAGCATGCTCCCCCCCCACTGAAGGCCCGGCAACACCCCGCTACTGGCCTGCCTTACTACTCTTGACCCAGAATGCCAAGAAAAGGAGGGGAACCACTGAACTGATTCAGTGTAATAAAAAGGCCCTAAACCTATAAACATATGAAGCTGCTTTATACTAAATCAAACCATTGGTCCAACAAAGTCAGCATTATCCCCCAGACTGGCCATGGCTCTCTGGGGTCTCGGATGAGGCCCCTTACACCTATTTGCATGGACCCTTTTGAGATGCCGGGGACCGAACCAGGGCCCCCAGCTACCCAGCAGGTACTCTACCACTAAGCCATATTGACTTGCGGATGGGCCACCGCTCACATAGGTCCGCCCTGAGGCATTTTTTGGGCTCCATGTAATAGCTAAACTTACAGCCAAACTGGCCTAAGCCCCTGAATAAATCCCCCGTGAGCACAATAAGTAACCTGCAAACCGGGGGGGAGGGCTCTGACCAACTATGCCTACCCAAGCCCCCATTCACGATCATTATTATAAAAATGGTTTGCCTCTACATAATAACCCCAACTTCCTTGGTGGTCTCCCATCCAAGTAATAACCAGGGTCAACCCCGCTCAGCTTCTGAGACATGGTGAGACCAGGCCAGCCCAGACCATCCAGGTCAAAACACTTTGCTACAGCCTATCTTTATATAGTGGATCTACACAGGGCCTTCTTAGTGGTCTCTCATCAAAGTCCTAACCAGGACTAACCTTGCCTGGCTTCCCAGGTCTCCTGAAACTGGGCTGGCTTAAACCAGCAAACAAGGACCTAAAAGATGAGCAGGGGTGGTGTTACACTCCCCCCCATTTCCCACAGAGCAGGCCCTGTTAAACTCCAAATCGAGCTATCCCGGGTGACCTAATAAGGCCTAATATGAGCTGGGGGGGAGGGGAGGGAGATTAGGACTCCCCACTCAAACTGGCAACGCTCGCCAGGGGCCTTGGCCGATGTCGCCACATCACCCAATGCCTGGACTCTTTCAAACTGAAGATGATGGGGGCAGGACTCAGGGCCGTGCATATACCAAGCCGGGTTCCCACTCCCAGGGCCCCAGCCTCCCAAGGGACCTTTCCTGATCAGCGGCCACTGCTCCCTCAAACCTCTTCCTGACGACGGGGCTCCAACGACGGACCACAGCGCTTCCCTGAAGCACGGAAGCCAGCCCCTGCCGAGGGGAGGAAGCAGCTGGGCCGCGCTCCTCACGCCGCTGCCGCGGCGCACATGGCTTCCATGCGTGTAAAAACACGCCGAAAGCAAAACACGTGCTCTGCGCAGAAGCTGGCCCCTCCAGAGGGGAGGAATCAGCTGGGCCGCGCTCTTCCCGCCGCTACTGCGGTGCGCATGTCTTCCTGGCGTGTAAAAACACGCCGAAACAAAACACGCGCTCTGCGCAGAAGCTGGCCGCTACAGAGGGGAGGAATCAGCTGGGCAGCGCTCTTCCCGCCGCTACTGAGGCACGCATGGCTTCCTGGCGTGTAAAAAACACGCCGAAAACAAACACGTGCTATGCTGGAAGCAGGCTCCCCCAGAGGGGAGGAATCAGCTGGGCCGCGCTCCTCGCGCTGCTGCCTCAGCGCGCACAGCTCCCTGGCGAACAAACACGCGCTCAGGGCCACAGAGACTGCCAGCTAATGTGCGGCTGGTCTGGCCGAGAGCGCAATTCTGAACTGCGCCACTGGAGGCGGGGCCAGCCTTATAAGGCCGCCCCGCCCCCATCCACAGAAGGAAGAGTCCACTGTCTCCTCCTTCCGGGGAGGCAATGGACGGCCCCCAGCCTAAGTGTCCTATCGGCCGCTCGGCTGGGTGGGGGCCGAATTCTTCAAAGTCTCTGTCCATGCTTTATATTTTTAGTTATCCTTGTGTATTTGCTGCCTTTCAATAAAAGGTTTGGGCAAGGCATTTCATAGCAATGTAGAAATATAGTACCAGAATATTACCTACGATGATAGCCAGGGGAAGGGAGTTCCAGAATCCATGACAGACAGTAAAAGCCAACCAGATTATTAAAAAGTGCATGGAAGAATATGTCCTTAACTTGCATCCAATGAGTTTGGGGCTTTAGATGATTAAAACTAGACTGTAAGTGATCTGGGAGATCTTATAGATGATACAAGGCAGCTGAATCTGTTCTTTTATCTGATGAAGGGAGCTGTTCCACTTGACAGAGTATACCCTGAAAATCTTCTTAACCTTGAAGGTGCTACTGGATTCATCCTAGTTCTTGTTCATCATTGTGAACCCCAGTTAACATCATGCTTGTTGGAGAGCACTCCTTTGTACATGCTTCGCCATGCAACAGCTATTACTATGCAATGGAATTATTTTAGATCCAGTACCAATGTCTGATTTCAGAAATGATGATGATGGATCCAAGTAATTCTATTTTTGAAAGAGCTAACTGACACATCACATCTTGTATGGTTATGTGACTCAATGCCTGTCCATACAAAATAATGCCCTGAACACAGAAAGAACATTTTTTTTTTGTCCATAAATGACAAAAAAGAGTTATTTTCTTAACTGGAAATTATGCACTTTTTTTTGAAGATCATGGATTCACCAACACTTATTGGTATTTTGTAAACATTTCACTCTCACTTTTTTCATTTCCATCCCAATGTTGACTTTCTTTAGCTCACCTATGGTTCTACATCATTAATGAATGAAACCTTCTCAGGATTTTCCATTAATCAAATGGTCTCAAATGAAGCCCAGCAGTTCAAGGGGATCCTGCAGTTAATTCTGCATTTCAGGATCTGGATTGGGTTTATTACTGTGGATGATGAACGTGGAGAAAGATTTCAGCAAGCCATGCTTCCTCTGTTTTCTCAGAATGGCATCTGCTTGGCCTTTATAATAAAAATCCTCCAGATCTCTATGACAAGTTATATTTTTGGCATGTTAGAAGATTTATTCCAACTTTTGGACATTGCAATGGGAAGTAAAGGTAATGCAGTTGTTCTTTTTGGAGACACTGGTTCTATTTCATTTCTGAGATGGATAATAAACTTTTCAGAGCAAGGATTCACAAGAACAAAGCTTAATGGTAAAGTTTACATTACGACAATCCAGATGGATTTTACATCTTATCATTATCAAAGAAATTGGAACAAGATGATCCTTCATGGTGCAATATCGTTCACGGTTCACACAAATGAACCTCCAGGATTCCATCAGTTTCTTCAGAGCAGAAAGCCTCTTAGAACTAAAGGAGATGGCTTCATCAGAGAATTCTGGGAATAGGCATTCCACTGTCAGTTCTCTGATTCCCTGCTGCAGAAGAACTTTGAGAAAAATTGCACTGGGGAGGAGAAAATGGAGAACTTTCCAGGTGATTTTTTTGAAACGAGTATGACTGGTACTAGCTACAGTATCTATAATGCTGTCTATGCTGTTGCACATGCTTTACATGACCTGTATTCATCTCCTTATGGACACAGAATAATGCTGAAGAGGAAGAAACATAACCTCTTCCGTCAACCCTCATGGCAGGTAACTATATCAGAAAATCATGTCTCTGGCATCAGAAGCAGATACACTTTGTACTGCTAAGGATTTCTGGATTCATCTCCATCACTTTGTTTCCTCTCCCGTCCACTCCAGAATGTGACAATTTTCCAGACTTCATCCTTGTTAACTATTTGTTCCACCATTTATTATAAACGTACATATATAAATCTAAGAAATCTTTACAGACTGTTCAGTTCTAACCACCATGTGTAAAAAAAAAATGTTGGTATGCAACAAGATTTATCTTCTCTAGCAATGTTGTCCTTTTTTATTTTTTACTACTACCCTTTGGAAAAAAGACTCTCTAGTAGTAATTTCTTTCTGTCACAGTCCTACAGATAGCCAGTTGTCCTATTTCAGTCAGTCTTTTTCAAGAATCACCTCCACCAGGTAAATTTAAGTAAATCTCTGTCAAGAACCAGTAGGTGAGTTCAAGTCAAGCCCCATCTTTAGGTTATCTCATAGGTTGTTTTACAGAAAAATAGGTGGTGGAGATCCTACTTTTTAATTGCCGGCACAATCTATTGCAGACTAAAGCCTGTGCTAACTGCAAATCTAAATCACAATCCATTACAGACAGCAGGGTGTGCAAAATGCAACTTTGGAATGCAAATCTCCTGTGTTCTCATTTAAATCTTTGTCTTGTTCTCTGGACTTCCGGGGGGTTGGAGAATGGTGAGCTGAACTGCTTCTCTGAAGGGGAGCAGACTGGAACTTCTGTTCGGGGTAGAAAAAGGTGATCCAATGCCTACTGCCTACTTTTCTCAGTCAGAGATTAATCCAAGACATGCTCAGGTTGTGTGGAGTCAGCTGCTGGGTCATGTCCACTTCAATAGTAGGGAAAGGAACCCTCGAGATTTCACCTGCTGTGTGGAGAGATCTGAGTTTGTGTTCACGAGTGATTGCAGCTGTTGAAAACAGTTTGTTCATCTTCCAAACATGTTCACCATGAAATTCACCACACCTTTCTATGAAACCTATACTTTTGCCCCCCCAGTCGGAATGAAGAGACTGACACAGTGTGTTGGATAAAAACCCGGGCCGCTTTATTGAAACATAACTTGAACGATAAGGATGGCAAGAGGTATAGGCCTACGAGAACAAGCCCTGGGGTCAAAACACAGGACCCCGCCTTGTCCTAGAAGGGCATGCCACCCTGCCCCCAGCACACGGCCACTACCATCTGACTGGTGCTGAGCGGCCAAACTCCACCTCCACCTCTGTCGGCATCAATCACTCAGGAAAGATCCACTCAGGTGAGGCTTTGTCGTGATCTGCACTCCCAGCATTGAGCCGTGAAGCCCATCTACCGTTCATACAGACCACCTGCACCCACTGGTGCAGAGCCATAGGTGCTCCCCTGAAAAGGCTGTAGCCAATACCTCATCCTGCCACCGCCAATGCCAAGCCTCTGCTTAGGCATTAGCGCCCCAACGGACGGCCCAGAGCCGACCGCAACCCCAGCCATAGCTCATTCAACAAAGGCCCGGGTACCCAGTTCAGATAACTGAAAAGAAATCCCCGCTGACCAATCAGGTCAGCGTTCTCGACCCGTGGGAAGAAATATGTCCAACACCCTTTTCCACGTTATTGAAAGAAAGTATCAAACCTATTAACTGTCATGTATGAGGCCTAGAAGGACAAGCCCTGGGGTCACCCCCTGACCCCGCCTTGTCCTGAGGGTGAGCAACCCTGCCCCCAGCACAAGCCCACCGTATTCGGGTTGTTGCTGAGCGGCCAGGCCCCAAGCTATCCTCCACTTGGGCTAGCATCGATCCCCCATGGAAAGATCCGCCCAGGTGAGGCTCTTCCGTGATCTGCATTCCCCGCACTGAGCCGTGTAGCCCATCTGCGGTTCATACAGACCACCCGCACCCCTGGTGCTAGGCCATAGGTGCTCCCCTGAAAACCCTGTGGCCACCCAGGTCATTACCCCCCAACGGAGGACCCGGACGTGCTGAGGAGGCACCCTCCTCCCATGAAACAACTGAGTCTTGATCCCCGGCCTGCATATGCCACGGCGATCCAGCCACTCAACTGTCATCTACTCGCTGGGACCTGGCTGAATGCCAGCTGGCATCTCCTGGCCCGGTGGGCCGCACAAAACCATGCTGAGCCCCAGTACCTGAAAAACAGAAAAAAACAGTCAAAAACCAGACAAAATCATGCCCGTGGGCTGTCCACTGCACACGTGCCCCCATGCACTCAATGAAAGACCAATGTGCAAACAACCTGTAAGCTGCTGACCGCCACCGTCTAGTTCGACGTTTTTCGGGGGGTGGGGTGTCCCCAGTGGTGCCACTGGAGATGCGGCTCTAATTCAAAATGAATTTGTTCGAATGTAACACACCCCCACCCCCAGCTCCGCCAGTGCCTTACCTGACACTGCCCCAAATTGATATTTCATAAGGAGGGGGGGGGATCACCGTAATGACACAACGGGCCAACATCTTCCCCCCTGAGAAGTAAATACTGCTCCAAGCCTTGCTTGTGCGCCACTCCTCCGCTACACCTTAACCGGTCTTAGTGCCAAGCCCCTCTGCTGCAGCACCGGTTTTAACCCCTGCACAGTCGGCTGCACCTACCAGTTCTTCTGATAGCTGCAAAATTGGACAATGCATACCGCTGAGGCCAACCAGGTGTCCCGGAGCCTTGCAGCCCTCTTAACAACCCGGAACTGCAACTCCGCCCCATACTTTGCTTTTCACTACTTGGTGCCCATACTAGTCAGATTCCACCTCCTGAACTGCCAAAAGTTCCGGAGGCATTCGCGTTGGCAGCGGTGGCATTCGCGCTGGCTGCAGTCAGCAACCAGAGCAAGCAGGCCAGATGCTAAATCTTTTGAAGAGATAGAGCGTCCGCTGCCCCACTGCATGCCCCCAGAACGTGCCTTACAAGCAACAAACGGAGGCGTCACAAATAAATGACTACACCAAGTCCGTCACCCCCGTTGACCTGGATTACCAGTAGTTGATAATACCAGTAGTTGATAACATGCACCATGGGCATGCTATAACACCAAAAGTGGACTGAATGGACGGCCGGCTGCTCACCCAAAAGCCAAACCGCTACTACCATAGGAAAAAACTCGAAAAAAGGAAAATCACGGCACACCCAAGCACAAACCAAGCTGAGCTATTGCTCCGCGCATAATGCCCCTAAGTATACTCTGCCTTTTCCAAAGATATCTGGGGCTCAGCTTCCAACTTAAGTCATTCCTCCAAGAGGAGATTCCATTGAAGGATTCAACAAATTCCCCCAATAACTCTAGATCCATCCGCATGCCTGCAGTCCTTCGTACTCTAGCTGAGGGAACCTCAGTGGCCCCATAGCATCACATAGGTGCTGCAAGGCCCCCCCCCAGGAGCCACAGCTTTGCCCGCACTCTGTCTTTTCGTAGACCCATGTAACCCGAAGCCCCCGCACCGGTCCTCCATGTAATACTTCCTTCAAAGGCAAGACCCGGAAGATCGAACTCTTCCGGGTGCCCAGGCAAAAGGCGAAACACTGACTTAACTGTCCCCCTTTGTCATTGCAGCCCACCACGAAACCCGGAACCACTATGACTGATTGGCCAACAAAGTGTACCTGACTGAACAGGGACCTCCAAAATGGTATCATCCACTGCTCCACCCCTGGGGTGAGCCAAATGGTGTATCAGGCGCCGTTCCCGACACTTCATTATATCTGCCCCACGGGGGATGCCCCTAACGTGGGTACTGCCCTCAGCATGCTCAGTTATTTTAGCCCTAACTGCGTGCTCAATCCCCCCTTACCGAACAAAGGTTAGGAGGCATACAATGGACCCAAAGTCCCAGATATGGGACCGTCATCAAATAGCCCCTATCCAGAATCGGGGGCGGGGGGGGGTAATTGCACTACAACCGCCTAATTACCCTCCACCTCATTAGGCTGGTTCCCCTTTTCCAATCAGCTACAGGTTGCTTACACCCCCGGTGTCCGGACCCGGCCATTGTTTGGATTTTCCACATTGTGCAGTTTCAATAAAGAAGGGGGAAAGCTTAGCCCTCCTTCCCCCAAGCTGTTATAAACATTCCAAATGCATAGTTTGTCATTGAACTTGACTTTTTGGCTGCCCACATGATGACTTGCAAACCACACTTCGGTTTACTTTTTAAAGTCATCTTTGCCTAGATCCTATTTAGCTAAACAAACAGTTCATGGTTAGGGGGTGCGGCCTTATTTTAGTACTTAATAATTCCTCATCAAGATTTACACATCTTTGAGGGCTGTTGGGCTCCTCCCTTTTCATTTCCTCTGTGAAACGCTGCAGAAAGCACCCATCTTTCTCTCTCTCTTTTTTTTTTTAGCAACGTCTTTATACTACTAGTCAGTGCAGCACTACTATATATTTGGCCCTCACAGCTTTCTGGGTGCTGTACACAACTCAGGGCCAAGTTTAATGGGGCACTGGCAGGACAAAAGGCCTCCCCTCGTACCTTTGCATAGGCTCAGCCCTCTGTATTGTGCTGCAAACCATTATTTAACACCTCATCACAATACCTGCAAGGGCTACAGATCTCTGGCATACAAGTGGATTTTGTGTGGCTTCAGGGACAGACCAAGGGTTTTGTTTGTTTGTTTGTTTTTGTTTGTTTGTTTGTTTGTTTGGTGCCCTAAACAAACTGACACCCTAGGCAAACTACAGGCTTGGTGCCCATCTAATTATGCATTCTATGACTTAACCAGCGTGTGCAGCCCCTCTCTTCCTTCTCCCTCTTCTCCTCCCCCCACCCCTCAGCAAGACCTTGGCCTCACACAGGCAGGCAGGCAGTAACAGGGGACCCAATCTGATGTGTGTTGCACCACCAAAGGCCAGGGAGGGAGACGGTTCTTTCCAGCATCAACTGTGGGGGCTTTGTCCAGACCCAGTGCTGCTTGGGCCACTGTGTGCATGTGCATCACAGCCACACATAGAGTTGGGGTGGCGGGAGTTTCCCAAAGGCAGGAAGTATGGTGACTCTAGAGCACAGCACTGCCCCCCTGGTTGCCTGCCCAGCTGTCCTCCAGCTCCCTCATGGGAATGCGCCAGAGCACTCCCCGCCCCAGATCATAAGGGCATCACAGCTTCCCGGGTAGGTTGGAGGGCAGCTGGGCGGGTGGGTAACTGGCAGCCTCTCGCTGAGATCTCAGGCGGAGGCCCAGCCATGTGCTCTCAGCCCTGGTACTGGAAGGTACCAGGCATGGGGCCCATTTAATAATATGTCTCTGTGTTGCTTTAAAATACAAAACTATCATTGTGCAGTAACATATGACCCAATGAAGCTATTTGGAAGGTGAAGCCAGCAGATGTGCACTGGCCCACCGACTTGGCTTTTCCTTCCTTCTGGTTGAAGACAACTACCGATTTATACCCCACCCTTGTCTCTGAATCAGAGGCTCTGAATGGCTCACAAACCTCTCCATCCTCTCCCCCCACAACAGACATCCTGCGACGTGGGTGGGCTGAGAGAGCTTACTGAAGCTACACTCTCAAAAGGATGAAGAGGATATTGGATTTATATCCTCCCTCCATTCTGAAAAGTCTCAGAGCGGCTCACAATCTCCTTTACCTTCCTCCCCCACAACAGGCACCCTGTGAGGTGGGTGGGGCTGGAGAGGGCTCTCATGGCAGCTGCCCTATCAAGGCCAACTCCCACCAGAGCTATGGCTGACCCAAGGCCATGCCAGCAGGTGCAAGTGGAGGAGTAGGGAATCAAACCCGGCTCTCCCAGATAAGAGTCCGCACCTTAACCACTACACCAAACTGGCTCCAAAGGAGACTTTGAACATATAAACATATGAAGCTGCCTTATACTGAATCAGGCCCCCGGGTCCACCAAGGTCAGCACTGTCCACCCTGACTGGCGGCGGCACCCATGGACTCAAGCTGAGGTCGGGAGCTGAACCTAGGGCCTTCCGCTTACCAAGCAGATGCCCTGTAGCCGGGCCACTGCCTCTTTCCGAGGCTGGGAGCGGAGGGGGGGGGGCTACCCACAACTCAAATGCTGCCCGCACTCCTCAGGCCACCATTCTAGCACAGCTGCCGTGGAGGGGAAGGGAAGGGGGGCGGGGGTGGGCCACCTGGCCTCACCGCGTGCACCCCCGCTCAGGTTCCCCTCAGCCCCGAAAAAAATCACTTCACTACTCATGTGCTAATGAAAAGCTGATCCAGTGCCGTCCCGAGCCGCCCCCGAATTGCTCCTTGCAGCCCCAACCACGCTACGTTGAGAAGGGACCTGCGCCGCGCTGGCTTGCAGCTCACACACACAAGCCTCGGCCCAGGTGACACCAGAAGACGCGGCTAATTAATAGCCATTCAGCGCCGTCCCGAGCTGCCGCGAACTGCTCCTCGCAGCCCCGACCAGGTAACATTGGGAAGGGGCCTGTGCTGCGCCGGCTTGCAGCTCGCACACACAAGCCTCGGCTCAGACGACGGCAGAAGACATGGCTCTCCCTACTGAGAGCAACGAGAGGACTGCGCAACACAGGCGGGAGCCCGGGCTTTATAGCCCCGACTCCACGCCCACTCCTCGAACTCCTGGATGGCCGGGAAGCCGACGTCAGCCTCCCTCCTTCCGGGAGGGCAAAGTGCGGCCCCCAGCCTATGACTGGCATTGCCAGTGCGGCTGGGAAAGGGCCGATAAAAGTTCAGATAAGAAAACACAATGTTTACAATGGATTATGAAAATGATGAAGGATTTCATATTTGACACACCAGAACAATGAAACATGTCTAGAACTGACCAAGTCATTTTTAAAACTGTATTTTAGCTCAGTTTTCATTGTTTTAATGTTGTTGTTGTTACTTTCAATAGTTTTAAGATGGGATATTATTATGTACATCTTAATTTGTTAGGTATCTTTTTGCCCTTCCAAGGGCAGAAAGGCAGGGTATACCTTCTGTAAAATAAATGATAAATTAAAAACTGGTGGTGGTCATTGTGCAGCTGCCAACAATTGCTCACCTCCCATTCACTTGGATGGAACCATGAGGGTGGGGGGAGCCTATACAAGGTCAGCATGGGAGAGCTGACCAATTGGGGGTGGGGTGACTGGCTGGCTAGGACTGGTAGCTGCTGCCATCTCTGACCATTCTGCTCCAGCAGGACTTCTGGGGTGAACAGGAGCTGTGCAACTTGCCCTCAAAGGGTCCCACTTGGTAGTGGAGCAAGTCGGACAAGGTTCTGAGGTCTCTGTGAAGGGTTTGAGGAGAACTCCCCTGGATCCATCAGCTATGGGACCTTGGTGGGTGGCGGGTTTCCCACCCTTTTAATTCCTACGTCATGTCCCTGCAGTGGCTGTGGTGGTGCCGTTGCAAGCCGTCTTCAGTTTCCTGGGGAGCCTTGCTCGCTAGCAGAGGCACCAGGGCTGCCTGGGTTCTTGGGGTATGGGCAACCAGACAGGTTTACCAACATAGGAATAAATAATGAATAAAAATAAATTTATTCAAGCACAGTATACTTTCATCTCTCTCAAGAAGAGAACAAGTTCCATCAATATTTTAAGGCTCTCTGGTATATTATTGGGGTTGATTGGTAATATGGATGGCTTAAGCGGCAGTAAGACTACCATTTAGAGAATGCCTACAAATCCACATTGGACTGTAGGCAATGGAAAGTGGGCGGGGGGGGAGGCACAAAGTTCTCTACAGAGGTATGGTGATAAAGTGGCTCCCTTTGTAGCTGACAGCATGCACAGTTAAGATTCCATCACCATAGCTGTCATGCCCCTTTCCTTTCCACTGTTGTTTTTTCCCCCCTCATACAAGTTAACAGCAACGTTCTCGGCAGTGGTTACCATACAGAAGTTATCCCAGGTTAATAAGGAAGAGAGTGAAAGGTGGGAGGGAAGGTAGCATGATTCAACTGGATTTTATCAGATCTAGGAAGTTAAAAAGGATACGTACTTTGATGGAAGACCACCAAAGAGTTCTGCAGAGGAAGACAATGGCAAACCAAGTATGCTTCTCACGTGCTTTGAAAGCCCCTTGTTTGGGTCACCATAAGTTTGGTTGTGACTTGATGGCACTTCAAGTACATAAAAGTGGGTGAAGGAATGCAGGTCTGGCTGCCTCCTGAGGGAAGGCCCTTGATCAGTTTCTAACTCCAAACCACTTCCATTGCAGCGGTCCTAAAATATGTTGTTGTTGTCTGCTGGCTCCAAATGTACTCAAAGCATATGAACATATAAAGCTGAATCAGACCTTCGGTCCATCAAAGTCAGTACTGCCTACTCAGACTGGCAGCGGCTCTCCAGGGTTTCAAGCTGAGGTTTTTCACACCTACTTGCCTGGATCCTTTTTAGTTGGAGATGCTGGGGATTGAACCTGGGGCCTTCTGCTTACCAAGTAGATGCTCTACCACTGAGCCACCGTCCCTCCCAAAAGCTTCTTTTTTGCTTTGCTGCTTTGCTTGCTGGCTTTTACAAGTGATCTACAAATGACTTAGAATAGTTCAGTTGTTGTTTTTCATAGTTCATGCACATTGGGGCAAAAAAAAAATCCAACTTCAAATATACGCTAATGGAGTCTGAAGTTGCTGAGACAGAGAGCAGAAAAGATAATTGGGTTTTAGTGGATAGCTCAATGCAACCATCAAACCAGTGTGCTGTAGCAGTGAAAAGGCAAACTCTATATTAGGGATTATTAGGAAAGGGATCGAAAATAAAATGGCAGATACTGTAGTGGCTCTGTATAAAGCTAGATCATTTGGAATACTTGTATACATTTCTGGTCACTGTATCTCAAAAAGGACATTGCAGAGCTGGAAAAAGTACAGAGGAGGGCAACCAAGATGATTAGGGGGTTGGAGCACCTTCCCTATCAGGAAAGGCTGATGAGGTTGGGAATTTTCAGATTAGAAAAGAGACAACAAAGGAGGTGGTCTTGATGGAAATTTATAAAATTATAGTAGAGAGTTGACAGAGAATTTTTTTTCTCCGCCCAAAATATTAGAACTTGAGGGGTATGTATCTATCTATCTATCTATCTATCTATCTATCTATCTATCTATCTATCTATCTATCTATCTATCTATCTATCTATCTATCTATCTATCTAATCTCTGTCTGTCTGCCATCTATCTGTCATCTGTCAATTGTCTGTCATCATCCTCTAATCTCTTTCTTTCTTTCTTTCTTTCTTTCTTTCTTTCTTTCTTTCTTTCTTTCTTTCTTTCTTTCTTTCTTTCTTTCTTTCTTTCTTTCTTTCTTTCTTTCTTTCTTCATCACCTATATCATCTGCCTATCATTTTTCATCATCTGTCTGTCTATCATACTTCCATGCCAACCTTCCCTGAGGCATCCAGATTGACACACATGGTTCTCCATGATTAACTTACAACACAATTCCTAAGTCATAGGGAGGCTTCCACTGTCCTTGTTTTCTGCAAACTATGCAAAACGGAATAATTCAAAGGGCTTTCTTGCACAGGCAAATGGGAATGTAGTGAATGAATTGGTTCAGAAAGTTGCGTTGTAAAGGGATAGGGGCTTTTGCCTATGCAACTCTATTCCTATCATTGCATTTATGCTCAAGACAGGAAGTTTCAACACCATTTAAGGGTCAAGGGTAAATACGTATAATTTGTCTCAGGTTTGTTTCAGCTCTGTTTTAGCTTGTTGTTTGTTTGCAGATTTCTGTTGTCCAAACCTTACAGCACGGTTCATCAAGTGTCTCATCCTGTACTTGATTTACACTATGTAATCTACCTTGAGTTTCAGCAAAAAAAGGCAGACTATAAATAACCTAAATTTCACAAACCCAGCCTGTCCACCAATAAAATCTGAGGGCACATTCACCCAAGTAGGGCAGGTGCAAATTAGAAGTCTCAATGTGTGGATGAGACGATGGTGTAAGGAGGAAGGGTATAAGTTTGTTAGGCACTGGGATGCTTTCTGGAACAAGCGGGAGCTGTACAAAAGAGACGGTCTCCACTTGTCTCTGGATGGAACCAGGCTCCTGGCGCTTAAAATCAAAAAGGTGGCAGAGCAGATTTTAAACTAAATCTTGGGGGAAAGCTGACAGGAGATGAAATGTCTCTGGTTCGGGAGGACTCGTCTCAAAGAGAAGAAGGGTTGGCTGCTATTTTTCTACCGGGTAACGGATCTGAGTTGTCCACTGTGATGGTGACAAACAGTATGGACTGTCTGCCAGATTCTCAAGGTGTCAGGAGGGAGGTGGCGGGCCTAGCTTGCCTGGGAAATTATAGATGTTTGTATGCAAATGCTAGAAGTGTCTGAAGTAAAATTGGTGAATTGTAATGTTTAGTGTTGGGAGAAAACATAGACATTGTGGGAATTTCTGAAACTTGGTGAAATGAGGAGAATCAGTGGGACACGGTGATTCCTGGAAATAAGTTATATCAGAAGGATAGGGAGGGAAGGGTTGGAGGTGGGGTGGCTCTGTATGTCAGAGAGGATATACGGTCCAGTAAGACTGAGGTCAGAGAATTAGATTCCCTTTTAGAAATGCTTTGGGTTGAAATAGAGGGCCCAAAAGGAAATTTAACTATGAGAGTTTGTTATCGCCCACCAAATCAAAAGAGAGAGGACGATTATAATATGATGGAAGGATTAAAGATAGCGGCTAAATGTAAAAACTGTGTCGTAATAGGTGATTTTAACTACCCGCAGATTGATTGGGTCAATATGTGTTCTGGTCGAGAGAAAGAGATTGAGTTACTTGATGCTCTCAATGACTGTGCTATGGAGCAGATGGTCTCAGAACGTACCAGGGGTGGGGCGATCCTGGATTTGGTCCTAAGTAATGCCCAAGACTTGGTGAGAGATGTAAATGTGATTGCGCTGCTTGGGAACAGTGACCATAATGTTATTGATTTCACCGTTTGTATAAATAGGGAGTTGCCCAAAAAGACCGCCACAACCACATTTAACTTTAAAAGGGGTAAATTCTCTGAGATGAGGAGGCATGTGAGGAGGAAACTGAAAAAAAGGTAAATACGGTCAAAACCCTTTGGGAAGCTTGGAGACTATTTAAAACTATAATCCTAGAAGCTCAGATAAAATACATACCACAAGTTAGGAAAGGCACAAACAGGTATAAGAAGAGACCAGCATGGTTAACAAACAAAGTAATGGAAGCTGTAAAAGGTAAGAAGGACTCCTTTAAGTGGTGGAAACCAGTCCAAGTGAGATTAATAAAAGGGAACACTTTTCTCCCTTTCTCACAATAGTGGGCATTCGATGAACTAGTGGGCATTCGATGAAATTGCTGAGCAGACAGGTTAAAACAGATAAAAGGAAGTACTTCTTCACACAAAGGGTGATTAACATGTGGAATTCACTGCCACAGGAGGTGGTGTCGGCGACAAGCATAGCCACCTTCAAGAGGGGTTTAGATAAAAATATGGAGCAGAGGTCCATCAGTGACTATTAGCCACAGTGTGTGTGTATATATATAAAAAAATTGCCACTGTGTGACACAGAGTGTTGGACTGAATGGGCCATTGGCCTGATCTAACATGGCTTCTCTTATGTTCTTATGTTCAAGTAATCCTTCTCTGAGGATTGTCTTCCCATAATTAATGGCAAGTGCTTGACCTGTGGAATGCAGAAAAGGCAGCAACAGACTGCAATATATTGCAATAGAGCAACAGTGCAATACATGATTTTTTGCTAAGGGTTATTTCTACTAAATTAATAGAGAGATACAGAATTGGATCCAACCAGATTCTCACTCAGCCTGGCCCAGTAACCCTCACTGTTACAGCCCGTGTCCAACAATGTTTTTGTCCATGCATACCCCATAACCTCCAGCATAGATTTTTTGGGGGTTAGTCAAAAGGAACTTTTCTTTTCCACCTGCAGAAAAGATGGCTAGATCCAATGCAATACTCAGTCAAAAAAATTGCACAAACTTTAAAAATGCCTCAGAGAACAGACACCATTATTCCATCTCCCCTGCAATTAGCAAAAGAACTGTAATTAAAACTTCTGCTCACAAAATGTCATGCGGAGCTCTGCTGGCCACTAGCAAACAATGTGGTGGATGGTTATAAATATAACAGTCATTTCCAATACTTCTATAGGAATCAAATGTGTTAGTCAGGGCATTGTCCATTCATGAAAGCTTGTTAGAATAACAAAGACTCTCACAACGGTGCTGCATGCGAGGGAATCTGCAAGGAACCTGCGGACTGAGAGAATGCTGACACTTAGCATGGCAGCCATTACGGTCTTGTTGCAATTTGTGCCACTATGCAGGGCTCAGGTAAATAACTGTAGGGTCCAGGATCCTCCAGCTATTGTTCATAAGTATTATAAGCCAGGAGATCTCACTTTGGGAGGCATTGCTTCTCAGACTTTCTTCATCTCCAGTCCAAAGACTTTCAATGAACAACCTTCTCAGGAACTGCTTAAGGATTTCATGTAAGAAATTGAGTGTTAGGGGTTTCGTGTGGTTTTCTTCATCCCACATTACTTTGAATAGCACAGCAACCACAGCAACGCATTTAGGAGCTTCCATAGCTTCGATATCAACCTGGGATCTTTTCTATAACTGTCATGACATAGGCCTGAAAATGCAACTATTCTCTCAGATTCTGCCATCAGCATTCTAGGCATCTGCCCACTGGCTGCTTGTGTCCTACCTCTCTGGTGCATTAGGGACTTAAGGATCTCAAAGACAGAGGTCAGTCAAGAGTGATCCTGTCAACAGCAGCTTCCAGAAGAGTATTCTGGGATTCTATTGGCCACTCAGCCTAATCATCTTTGGTATCTTGAAGTCCCCTGAGGATCTGAGAATCCAATCTGGATCCATCTGACTCAGAGGGCACACCAGCCTAGCCTTTGTGGAGAAGGATCAGCACTCTTATCCAGGCTTTCAGCAGGAAACTTTCTGACCATAAAACATAGGAAAGGAAAGGTCCCCTGTGCAAGAATCAGTCATTTCCAACTCTGGGGTGACATTGCTTTCACAATGTTTTCACTGCAGACTTTTTACGGGGTGGTTTGCCATTGCCTTCCAAAGTCATCTACAATTTCCCCCAGCAAGCTGGGTTCTTATTTTAATGACCTCAGATGGATGGAAGTCTGAGTCAACCTCGAGCCAGCTACCTGAAAACCCAGCATCTCCTGGGGATAGAATTCAGGACGTGAGAAGAGCTTAGGACTGCAGTACTGCAGCTCTAACACTCCAAGCCACGGGGCTCGTCTACCATAAAACATAACATGCGTATGATGTGTCATTAATGGTATTAACGTGGCAAACTGGAAGATCATGTATTTCTCATCTCAAATGTATGTTTCATTCTAGCGTTGTGACTAAGAATTACCAGCACATCCTGGCCTTGGAGTTTGCTGTAAAAGAGATCAATGAAAATCCCCAGATTTTGCCCAACATCACCCTAGGATTCCATATCTTTGACAGTTATCTGGACGCCACGTGGACCTATCATGCCACACTGCAACTGATTTCCATGAGAAATAGATTTGTTCCCAACTACACTTGTGCTCTGCAAGACAGTTTAATGGCAGTAATTGGAGGACTTGCTTCTGAAACCTCTCATCAGATAGCAAATATTTTGGGCATCTACAAGATTCCACAGGTAGAATGTGTGAATGGGTATAAAAATTTGCAAGCTACTAATATGTCATTTATTTTCTTTCAGATATGATTCTGTAGTTTTGAAAAAGTGATGGCTGTGTTTAATAAAAAGCTAAGAAGTTCATAATAATTACATATATATTCCCTGATTCTGTGTTGTAGTTATAATGTATGGTTTTATGAATGGCACCTTTAATGGAAGTTTCCAATGTTAATAAAATGGAATCTCCGGATATAACTTTTGGTTTACTCATATTGTTATCTAGAAGTCAAAGAAAGTCTCTGTTAGAAAAGTTTATTCAAGAAATAATTTGGAGATGAAAATTGTTATACTAAACATTTCAGAAATGAATGTTACAGCCCATCATAGTACTTAATGTATTATAGAAGCTAGAGACCTCAGTCAAAGATTTAATAGTTAATATGAATATTTAATATTTAGAAACTATCATTACAGTTTAGAAAATGCATACTCCAATATATGTTCTCTTACACTCACAACTCATTATTCTTTCTTTCTTCTACACCCCAACTCCAATATCTCCACCCCAACTCCAACTTCACCCCAACTTTAGGTTCTATATGGTTTTGCTCCAGGGATAACAGAAAAAACCCAGGTCCTTTCCTTTTATCAAATGGTCCCAAATGAAGCCATTCAATATATGGGGATTCAACAGTTACTTCTCTATTTCAAGTGGGTGTGGGTTGGATTAATTGTTGATAATGAACATGGAGACAAGATGGCAGAGATGATGCTTCCAGTATTTTCCCAGAAAGGCATCTGTTTTGCCTTTGTTGAAAGAAACTACCGCTTAAGTTTTCAGGATAACATTGAGGATACGTTTGAATTACTAGTAGAAATCCGCGATAAACTCATGAGTAGCTCAGTAAATGTAGTTATCTTCTTTGGAGAAGTTAATTCCATGATATATTTGAGGTTACTGCTATCTTTACCAGGAGCAAAAGAAATGCCCAAATACAAAGTATGGATTTTGACTGCCCAGATGGATTTTCAGTCAATTACCTTCTACCAAGATTGGGACATACAGATTATGCATGGTGCATTGTCCTTTGCAGTTCACTCCAGTGAACTAAAAGGATTCAAACAGTTTCTTCACGGCAGAAACCCTTTCAATACAAAAGAAGATGGCTTCATTTGGGATTTCTGGCAGCAGGCATTCTACTGTACGCTCCCTAATTCTGTTCTGGACAAGAAGGGAGATACCTGCAATGGAGAAGAAAGGCTGGAGAAGCTTCCAGGACCTTTGTTTGAAATGAGCATGACGGGCTACAGCTACAACATCTACAATGCTATGTATGCCGTGGCCCATGCAGTACAAGTCATGTATTCATCCAAATGCCATCAGGGAGTAATGATGGTGGGAGACAGAAGGAAGCATTGCCATCAACAGACATGGGAGGTATTTGGGCTGAAATCTGTCCTCTAGTTGGGACACTGATTAATTCATTACTATTGGTGATTTGAGTGTTATTACAGTTTTTTTTTCTAGTTTCTTAAACACAGCTGTGGGTGAACCTAGGAGTTTTGTTAGTTCCACATTAGCATCACTGAGATAGCACCACAATGCTATGCGTACTTTGGTGGATCTATTCAGTCTCATGTGTAATATTTTAAACTCCTGTACTTTTATAAAGTGGTAAACTGCAGTACTGAAATCCAAACTCTGCTCACAACCTGAGTTCAATCCCAGTGGAAGCTGGGTTCAGGTAGCCAGCGCAAGGTTGATTCATCCTTCCATCCTTCTGAGGTTGGTAAAATGAGTACCCAGCTTGCTGGACGTAAAGTGTAGATGATTGAGGAAGGCAATGGCAAACCACCCCGTAAAAATTCTGCCATGAAAACCGTGATGCAATGTCACCGCAGAGCCAGAAACAACTGATGCTTGCACAGGGGATTACTTTTACCTCTTACCTTTTTACATTTATATTTTCTTACATACTATCTCTGCTTTTCTTTTGTTCCAGCTTCACCAATTTTTGAAACATGTCTCATTTAACAACAGTGTTGGGGACAAGGTTTCTTTTGATCAACATGGGCAATTAATAGCAGGATTTGATGTTATTAACTGGGTCACATTCCCAAACCAATCTTTTGTTAGAGTGAAAGTTGGCAGGATGGATCCCCAAGGCCCTCCAGACCAAACACTCACCATTCGTGAGGATGCAATTGAGTGGCACAGCTGGTTTAACCAGGTAGATTTGAATAAAGACATTTTGTGAAGTGTCCCACAGTTGAGTGATGGCTAAATGATTGCCAAATGAGGGAACACATTATGATGTAGATCAATGGAAAGGGAGGACAGCACGCTTGACTAAGCTGAATGTAGGTTGGGTAAGATCTTCCTTGCTATCTGAATCTCAGGAATAACTTAGACAAATCTTTGGGTGCCTTACTCTGTCATAGACATTGCTATGTTTTGAACATCATGTTTTGAACATCCTAGCTTAGCCTGCAGGAAATTTTCCCAGTTTAAGGAACATCCTCCAACTTGTGGCTTTAATGTTTCTTAAGTGGACTTGAAAGATAGAGGCATCACCTCTAAAACTGCAGTCCTGTGCATGCCAAACTGGGAATGTCTCATTGAACTACATAGGATTTACCTCTTACTAAGCAACCAAATAAGAAGGGCCATGTGAAATCTAATCCATGCATGACTGGGAAAAACTACTGTTTGTTCCATGATGTGTTTTGTTTAGAATGTTATAAATTCAAACAATTAATATTCTTCTTTCTTTGATGCTTTAGACTCAGCCACTTTCTGCATGTAATGACAATTGCTATCCTGGTCAGAGCAAGAAAATGAAAGCAGGGAAGCCATTTTGCTGCTATGATTGTATTTCGTGTCCAGAAGGGCAAATATCTGACAAAAAAGGTGAGTAGTATTAATCTACGGAGATACTAAGGAATGTACATGTAAGATGAATCTACATTTGTTGGTCTTAAAGGTTTGTTGTATTGCTTCAACATGGCTACCCACCAGGGTCTATCTACACTAATGTGTCATATATGAATTATGGATTACTGTTCTGTATATGTACAAATGTGCAGACTTTGGTATGCAAGACGTGAGCATGGCTGAACAATAGGATGTTTTGTAGGACATTAATTCATAGGGTTACCATAAGTTGGAAATGACTTGATGGCATTTAACACATGCATACAGACACACACACACACACACAATTTGTTCCTAATTTTAATACAAAAACTTAGCTAAGTCAAATTAAGTTTACTAAAAGTTTACATTACTAAAAAGTTGTACATTCAGTTCACATTTATAGTTTATAGTCCCAGGATATCACAACATACTTAATGTATTGTATTGGTAAAATCTTGTAATGGCATACTAAATAAGTTATAAATGTTTTGTTCTGTAATTACGGTAGCTTTCCTGTCATGTGGCAGTTTGTAGGATTAAGAGCTGATCATAGCTATTTACTTTGTTTGACTTTGTTCTTGAAGACTGCGGATTCAATGGGTACAGAATTTAGTGATTCACTCATTCATGAAGTTCGTAGGATTAAGAGCTGATCACCGCTATTTACTTTGTTTGAGTTTGTTCTTGAAGACTGAGAATTCAATGGGTACAGAATTTAGTGATTCACTCATTCATGAACGTAGTATATTGAAGATAGTAATAAGACTCTGTGTATTCCATTGGTTTTCCATATCCTTGTGAAAGAAATAAAACACTTTTCATTAACATAAAAAGCTCTAAACTACTGAAAATGAAAATGCGAGACATATCTTTATATTGAAAGAAATACCAAGATGAACAAAAACATGGGCTCTCTGTATAACTTCTTCTTGTATAAAATGTACAGCAAATCTTATCGTAAGTACTTCAGTACATCGGAACGTACATTTCTGGGTATCAGCTTCATATCATATATTGTTGCTGGTAGTGGAAAGGCAACCCAGAATATGTAGATATTGAGACATTGCACTAGGTATTATGAAGATGAAAAGGAGCCTCCATGTAGGTTCTTAATTTTGTGTGCTTGTGAGATTTATGAATTGCAGTGCTTGCTTTCCCATTAAATCAGATTTTCTAGAGCTTGACAGTTCTGTGATTTTATATGACTGATATCACCACATTTTTCTTCCAGACTTGACTCACTGTTTTGCATGTTCAGAAGATCATTATCCAAACAAATATAAAACTCTATGCATTCCCAAGGTTGCAACCTACTTATCATATGAAGAACCTTTAGGGATCAGTTTAGCTGCTGGTGTTCTTTTGTTTTCCTTAACTACAATTCTGGTGCTCAGAACATTCATGAAGCACCACAACACTCCCATAGTCAAAGCCAACAACCGGAACCTCAGTTACACTCTTCTTGGATCTCTCTTGCTCTGCTTTCTTTGTGCTTTGCTATTCATTGGCAGGCCAAAAAAGGTGATGTGTCTCCTCCGCCAAATGGTTTTCAGCATCACCTTCTCAGTGGCTGTTTCTTCTGTGTTAGCAAAAACCACTGTTGTCGTTCTGGCTTTCATGGCCACCAAACCAGGAATCAAGGTGAGGAAATGGGTAAAGAAAAGACTGGCAACTTCCATTGTCCTTTTCTGCTCTCTTATTCAAGCAGGCATTTGTACTGTGTGGCTGGCAACCTCTCCCCCATTCCCAGATGTTGACACACTCTCAATTAAAGATGAAATCATACTGGAATGCAATGAGGCTTCTCCCGTCATGTTCTATTGTGTCTTGGGCTATATGGGTTTCCTTGCCGTTGCCAGCTTCAGCTTGGCTTTCCATTCCAGGAAGCTTCCAGACAATTTCAATGAAACAAAGTTTATCACTTTCAGCATGCTGGTCTTTTGCAGTGTTTGGTTATCCTTCATTCCAGCCTACCTGAGCACAAAGGGGAAATATATGGTGGCTGTGGAGGTCTTCTCTATCTTGGCTTCCAGTGCAGGGCTGCTGCTTTGCATCTTTTCTCCCAAATGTTACATTATTGTGTTGAAGCCTCAGCTGAACAACAGGAAGCAGCTTATGAAGAGGAACCATTGAAGAAGGTGTGTTTCCCTCAGAAAATCTGCAGTCTATTCTCACATTTACCACTTTACAATTAAATATGCATTGGGAGTGTGAGAGGCTTTAACAAAGCCTTTGAGTGAAACAAATACCTTTGGAAGATGTAATTGCTGAAGATGGTTGTCATTGGTATTTGAAGTACCAATAAAGACATAGATACATCTACCACATAAAGAAATGTATCCCTGTTGAGAATGATCTCGGAGTATTGGAAAGAAAAATGTGAAGTCTAAAACACAACACAAGATCATTTAATGGAAAATTTGTCTTTTCAGATATGCTGGTTTGGAGATTAAGATACCCCGCATGCCATATTATTGTTGGCTTTGTGACCTCTGCTATATTATCTTGAAAATAGTTTTTAATATGGAGATCTGTTTCTACTATTTCTGTGTTCGTGAATAAAGAAGTATTTAATTTCCAACTTGTGTGTGTTGAGTGGTTTCTTTGTTCCAGATTATTTCACAATCAATTCAGTGGTGGGCAGACCATTGTTCTTGACCATGTTGGCTTGAACGTATCTTATTAAGTAAAGAAGAAATTAAAATGTAATCAATGCTAATGTAAGTGCCATAGCATGTGGAATAATAAGAGTAATCCTTTTCCTCTGGATGTAACTGTTTTCACAAATATAAATAAATAGATGAATGAATGAATGAATGAATGAATGAATGAATGAATGAATGAATGAATGAATGAATAAGAGTAGAAAAGCCTCTAAAATTTTCGCTAGTGGAGTTGTACTCCTATTATTCATTTTAAGATTATTGTGTGTTTTAGCAAATGAAGATTTGTCTAGGTTATTGTCTGTTATGTAGTTTTAATCTCTTCCTTGTTTTATGTTTCCTTCATAGGAAGTGGCTAATTTTTCCAGAACTTCTGTTATAAGTGTGAATTGATCAGAATTCGGTACATTCAATGTCACAAGTGTTACCAATGTACTGTCTATGCAATCATTAATAAAAAGATACTCGCCCAGGGGATCAGCCATGGATTTTATCTGAATAAAATAAATTATGTTGGAAATTAAGATTGCCACTCCTCTAGCTTTTGAATTTCCTGTGGTCTGGAACTGAATATGATTTGAGAGATTTTGATATATATATTGATTTGGAGCTGTTATGTGTCTCTTGTTAAAAGGTGATATTTGGGTTAATCTTGGTCAATTGGGTTATAAATTCTTTCTTTCACAGGGTTGTTAAACCCAAGTACATTATAGCTTAAGAACCTGATGTTTGATATTTCTCTTCAATGTTGAATTCAATTAATCTTTCTAAAATATACATAAATGTTTATTTACAATTAGTATTTTAATGTGCTTATATATGTAGCTTAAAAGTACTTATGTTTATATTAGTTAATATTAGGACCAAAATCATAGATATATATTCTTAAATTGAACTTAAATTGTTTACTATGCAATCTTTTGATTATTTTTACCAATATCTGCCCATGTATATTTATATTTTATTATTTGTTTTTGAATTAAACACAATTTATCCATTATAGGTACTAACACAGTGTTAGTCTATTGAAATAAATAGCTATATTGGATAAGTTAGTAAGTTAGTAACACTATTATATTCTATTAGCAGCTGTACTAATAATTTGATTTTCCCAATACATTTTTCCTATAGTATTTACTCAAATACTATGTTTCTGTCAATCCCTGGCCCTAGAAAGGCCAGACCAAGGGTCTTTTTGGTCACATCCCTGAGCTGGTGGAATGAGCTCCCTAAGGACATTACAGCCCTGTGAGACCTATTACAATTCTGCAGGGCTTGTAAGATAGAGCTGTTCCATTGAGCCTTTGACTCTTAAATCAGAGACCATTGCCTTGATTGGATTGAATGGATTCACTGTGAAGCTGGGACCTCCTATTTTATCGGGAGGACTGATTAAGTGGTATAAATGGGCAGTCTTCGCAGTGGAGGACGGTAAGCAGTGGGGTTCCGCAGGGCTTGGTACTGGGTCCCATGCTCTTTAACTTGTTCATAAATGATTTAGAGTTGGGAGTGAGCAGTGAAGTGGCCAAGTTTGTGGATGACACTAAATTGTTCAGGGTGGTGAGAACCAGAGAGGATTGTGAGGAACTCCAAAGGGATCTGTTGAGGCTGGGTGAGTGGGCGTCAACGTGGCAGATGCGGTTCAATGTGGCCAAGTGCAAAGTAATGCACATTGGGGCCAAGAATCCCAGCTACAAATACAAGTTGATGGGTTGTGAACTGGCAGAGACTGACCAAGAGAGAGATCTTGGGGTTGTAGTAGATAACTCACTGAAAATGTCAAGACAGTGTGTGTTTGCAATAAAAAAGGCCAACTCCATGCTGGGAATTATTAGGAAGGGAATTGAAAACAAATCAGCCAGTATCATAATGCCCCTGTATAAATCGATGGTGCGGTCTCATTTGGAGTACTGTGTGCAGTTCTGGTCGCCGCACCTCTAAAAGGATATTATAGCATTGGAGAAAGTCCAGAAAAGGGCAACTAGAATGATTAAAGGGCTGGAGCACTTTCCCTATGAAGAAAGGCTGAAACGCTTGGGACTCTTTAGCTTGGAGAAACGTAGACTGCAGGGTGACATGATAGAGGTTTACAAGATAATGCATGGGATGGAGAAAGTAGAGAAAGAAGTACTTTTCTCCCTTTCTCACAATACAAGAACTCGTGGGCATTCGATGAAATTGCTGAGCAGACAGGTTAAAACGGATAAAAGGAAGTATTTCTTCACCCAAAGGGTGATTAAAATGTGGAATTTACTCCCACAGGAGGTTGTGGCGGCCGCAAGTATAGCCACCTTCAAGAGGGGTTTAGATAAAAATATGGAGAACAGGTCCAGCAGTGGCTATTAGCCATAGTGTGTGTGTTTATATAAAAATTTTTGCCACTGTGTGACACAGAGTGTTGGACTGGAAGGGCCGTTGGCCTGATCCAACATAGCTTCTCTTATGTTCTTATGTTCTTAAGAACGCAGGGTGCACTGTATCATCTTGGGGATTTGAGGCTTTTAATGTTGATGTGGTAGCATTTATTGGTTTTATTGCTTTAATTATTCTGGTTGACCTGTAAGCTGCCCTAAACCAACTTTGGCAGGGAGGATGAAATATCAGTTAAATAAACTAATAAAGAAAAACATCAGGTTAGGTCTGGACACTGACCTGCGCCAATCACAGTTTCAAGTTAATAAAACAGGGATATTCAAAATCTTCCCAGCTCACTCTGCTCAGGGATATGAATTATTCATTCCTGCCCACCCCCCCAAGGAAGCTGACCAGGGTTTTGATGCATACCAAGAAATCAGTTAAGGTAGACATGGGCTGAAAGAGAGATGCTAAAATGAAGGAACTTAGTTTGGGGTGCCTCAGATCCCCAGAATTTTGTGCCATTTGGCCTCTGGGAAAGGGAATTATAAGTAGAAATATGTTCCTGTGTGAAACTAGCCTGATTATGTGCCATGATAGTCATAAAGTTATTAAAGAATATTCAAATTAGTGGTGGGGGAGGGATTGTGACACATCAGTAGGCTCTGCAAAGGCAGGGCAGCAGTTAGAGTAGTGTACAGCATGATTAGGGAGGAAGATGGGGCACCAAAAGTGACATGCTATTACTGTGGGAAATACTGAGGCCAGCTGACCAGCTAGGAAGTTTAAAAATTGGTTGAGGGGGTAGCAAGGGAGAGGCTTCCGTGTTTGGAGAACGAGATTTGGATGAAGAGCTGGCTGTAGAGAAGTGTGCAGGAGTGACACAGAGAGTGCAGCTGTGGAGAGCTCACCATAGGTGTCACGAGAAGGCCCACAGGGAAGCTTGGGAGTTTCCTAACTTTATGTGGGAAAGGCCAGCAGACAAACAAATTAGGAAATGAATGGACCGAGAAGAAAAGACAGGGCTGTTGTGGTAAAGGGAACCCGGCTGAGCAGAAGATGAGAAAGGACTAGCGGGGAATGGACTGACAAGAACATTGGGAGAGAGACAAATGGAACAAGGGAGGTAGCATGTAGTGGAATATATGTTATAAGATTGCTATAAAATGATGGTGGGAGAGGGGCTAGCAGAACGCTATATCTGTATTAAAGGGGTCAAGGAGGAACTTAGGAGGGTGGTCCTACAGTTTGGCAGGAACCCTGGTCTGTGTGTGATGCACCGTAAAGTTGCTTTCAATTTCAATTCAACTCCTTGTATTAATACCTTCTTAAAGTCTGATTCATAACAACCTCTCTCAGATGTTTCAAACAGAACATACGAGTGCCTTCATTAAGTCACATTTCACATCTTGGCTCATACTTCTTTATTCCTCCTTTCAGCTTCTCCTAACACGGTGATCAGGGCTTTTTTTTGGTAGCAGGAACTCCTTCACATATTAAGACACATACCCCTGATATAGCCAATCCTCCAAGAGCTTGGCCAATTCTACAAGAGTTTACAAGGCTTTTATTACAGGGTTTACTGTAAGGTCTTGGAGGATTGTCTACATCAAGGGGTGTTGCTCAATATGGAAAGGAGTTCCTGCTACAAAAAAAATCCCTGAAGGTGATCAATATAAAACCTCAGCTTCCATCGTTATCATGCTCTGTTCTGCATATATCAATAGTTATCAAACTCTTAATGCTGTGCACTTTCAATTTCTGTGGCAGGAACAGGCATCAGTTCGTATTCTTTTGGCAACAAACAATTAGGGACTGAATAGTTATAGGAAATGCAGAAGGGATAATTATTTCTATACAAAGAATGTACGGACAGCATGATTCTACCACCACCACCCCCAGTGGGTTTTTTTTCTTGCTCAGGCAGCAAGACTACCTGTGTCTAGCTGCCCTACTAAAGAAAAGAGAAAAGTTTTATTGAAATTCAACACAGATGTTTTTTCCCCAACTGTTCTATTGACAGCTTGTTCAAAGTGTGATTATTGCCCCTGTAATTACCAAAAAGACTACTGCTTGTGAGAGTCTCAAAGGAATTTCAATGGTCATTAGACAAAATTAGCATCTCTGTATTATACTAGAAATACAGCAGTTGGCATTTGCAGCTGGATTAGGGGGAGGTAAGGTTATGATAGCTATAATATGTGAAATTGTATTCAGGCGATATATTCAAGACAGATGGTTTCAAACTGGAATTACTCCAACACTCATATGAGGAGACTGAAGTCATTATTGTGATCAGGGCTTCTTTTTTTGTAGCAGGAACTCCTTTGCATATTGGGCTACATACTCCTGAAGTAATCAATCCTCCAAGAGCGTACAGGGATCTAATTACAGGGCCTACTGTAAGCTCTTGGAGGATTGGATACATCAGGGTGTGTGGCCTGATATACAATGGAATTCCTGCTACAAAAAAAGCCCTGATTGTGATGACCTGATTGCAAAATGCTATCCATTGTGGTGTTCATTTTGGTGCTTTTATACTCATCCATGTGCAAGGTTCATAATGCTAAATGCACAGTCAGTGAACCCCGCTCAAGTCTTCCTAAACTTTTTCAAGGAGGAGATCTCATCATTGGGGGAATTACTTCCTTTATGTCTGCTACATCAGATGAGTTGTTATTTAAGGAACTATCCAATTATATGGCATATGATATGGCTTTGTAAGGACATTGCTCCTTGTGCATATCTGTTAATATCTGTGCATAGGTGCATGTGTTAATAATGGACAACCTCTTAAGATTGTATTGAATTCTCAGAATGTAAATTTGTATAACTATTATTTTAATTTGCAGCCCCTCATTGTCTTTTCATGGTTCCCTGGATATGACAGATTCCTTTCATTTTACTCATTAGCTTCTTTCACCAATGGTCTTAAGCTCAAGATAAAACAAGACAAAATGAGAAATCCTGTTATTTACTCTGACCCCCATTTGGAAAGTAATAACTGCACAATCTTCAGTAAGGGAACAAGTTGTTTTGTAACCTTCTGCTTATCAGAAGAGATGCTCAAGGAATCTTAACAGATTGGGTATAGTGGTTGAATCTAGTTTATTCCCAACTACACACTCCTAGATTATTCATGGAATTGAATAGAAATCCTTGTTATTTCCTGTTAGCACTGCAAGGCTAGTGGTTGTGAAACCACACATTTTAAACATTTCTCCGCAGTTTCTGTGGACATTGGAGCATAATGAAGTCAAAGCACTTACTCCCTAGAGGGATATTAAAATATAAATAATCACCCAAAATACACAGAAATATCCCTGGAATTAGAGAGGGGTGGAAATTTATATTAGCTGGATTCTGACCATGCCTCAAATAAGTCCAATGTCCTGATATCATAACTGATATTTCATGTCAGATATAAATAATCAAGCCTGACATACAATGATATTACAAAAATGTTGCTTATTTACTCTGGTTTTTTTGTTACAGTGTACAGACTAGTTATTATCAACATGCCTTGGCTTTGGTATTTACTGTGAAAGAACTCAATGAAAACCTCCAGCTCTTGCCCAATGTCACCATGGGCTTCCACATACGTGACAGTTACCTTAATGAACAAGAGACTTATCATGCTGCATTACAACTTCTCTCTACAAAGAACAGATTTATTCCCAACTACAAGTGTGACCTCCAGAACAATCTGATAGCAGTTGTTGGAGGAGCTGAAGCGAAAACTTCTCTCTACATAGCAAATGTGTTATCTATCTACAACATTCCACAGGTAGGCCAGGTATTCAGAATTTGAATGGACTCCAACGTATTGTCAATGTTATAAATCAGTCTTATCTCATTTTTCATGGCCAAGAAAAACAGATCTTCTAAATTATTCATACCTTCATGATATATGCCTTTTAAAAATATTTATCCACATGAGAATATAGTGATGCCAAAATTTAAAACATATTTCATTGTCTCTGTCCATGCCTTATACTTTTAGTTATACTTGAGTATTTGCTGCCTTTCTATAAAAAGTTTGGCCAAGGCATTTCATAACAATGTAGAAATATAGTAACAGAATATTACCTAAAACAAAAAGCAAAGGGAAGGGAGTTCCAAAATCCATGACAGACAGTAATAGCCAACCAGATTGTCATTAAAGAGTGCACAGAAGAAGTTGTCCGGCCCCTCCCAGCCAAGCCGGCTCGCCGGCGCTCAGGCTGGGGGCCGCCTTTGCCGCCCCGGAAGGAGGGAGGGGCAATATCACCCCACATACGGGGTTTGCTGCGGGCGCGGAGCCGGGGCTATTTAAGCCCCGGCCCCCGCTCTCCCCGCACGCAGTTTCTTTTGGCTCTCTGGTTGAGAGCCTCGTGCGCAGCGCGTCGGGCTGCTGAAGGACAGGGCCGGGACTCTTGAAGTGGAGCGGCAGTCCTTACCTTCCTTGTTCGGCGGAGCGAAGGCGGCCAGCGTGTCGGCGCTGCGTGGCTAAGTTGTTTTAGGCTTGGAGGGTTGGCGGGCTGGTCGGCCTGAGCTGGGAGCGAGCGCAGCGGCCTCTTTATTCCCAGCCACAGCGGCTGTGAGGAGCGCACGCGGCGGGCAGATTGGCACTTGCTGTGATCAGCTGTTTAGGGGGCAAAGGGCCCTGGGCGCGTGCGTTCGGCGGAGCGGCGCTGGAGCGGCTCAGCTGTTCGGCGCTTGCTAGGGTCAGCTGTTTAGCGCGGCGGGGAAGGGGCCGTTGGCGCGTGCGTCCGGCAAGCAGCGCTTGCGAGGCTCAGCTGTCAGCGCTGGTGCTTCGAGAGCTACCAGCCCCTGAGCATAGTAGCTGATTTACGGCTACAGGCCCTCGGGTGACGAGGCTTTGACCCTCTTCTTCCCCCCCGCTGTCTGGGGGGAGGCTCACTGTGGGTTGTTGGTGGGGGTCGGCTTCTGGAGGCTTCTGGCTTGTCATTGTGCAATAGCCTTTCTTTCGTGGGGTGCTTAAGTGGAGTGTGGGTTTGTGATTGCCAAGGACTAGCATACGCTGGGTGTTCCTTGCAGGGAAAGTCAGGCTGGGTGCTACCTGCCCCCCCCCCTCTCCCTATTATCTTGGCCTGTTGGCCTGTGCCTACACCAGCTGCAGTGACTGGGTGACGCCTGCTTTGCTTTAACTACTATACCACTGTGCCAAGGTTGGGTAGAGGTGTAGCAAGGAACCTCCTTACGGCAGTGGGAAGTCATCCAGGTTTTGTCTGGTTATAGGGTAAGTAGGATGGCACCTAAAAAGGGGCAGGGCAAATCCAAGGGCAAGCAGCCCGCCCGCCCACCCCGGGGGCGGGGTCAGCAGGGGCCCCCAGTGGAAGAGCCTGGGCAAAGCGAGCGTGTGAGACTGGCCATTATTGGTCAGCTGGCGGCCCTAGAACAGGAAAGAGTTGCTAGGGGCGCTCCCATTTGGGAGGGTCGCCGGCGTGCCTCCGGCCGCTCGGCACGGCTGACTTTTGAAGCGGAGGTGCTCGCCCGTCTTTCTGCCTTGCAGGGTGAGCCAGCTGAACCGGAAGCGCCACTGGAACCAGACCAGGAGGAGGATCCTGGGGAAGGCCCATCGGGTACGGCACCGAGGGACGGCGCATCTGGCAGCGGTGGGCCACAGACCCCTGGAGGTGCTGGTGTCTTTCCGGGCGATGGTGGTAAGCCTCCCCTTCCGCCAGTTCAGGGGTGGCCGTGGGGCCCTATTCAACTTCCTCCTCACCCGTCACCAGTGGGCGGAGCAGCATGGGCGGTCGGACAGTTCGGAGCAGGGGAGCAGTCCCGCTCTGTTCAGCCGTGGTCTTGGGGTCCTCATACACCGAGCCCGCTGCCTAGTTCAGTTTTTTCCCCTGTTGGTCAGCAGGTGGGCGCTGTGGCGCCACCTGCTACCCCTGCCTCCCTGCCCTCTCCTGGGGTTTTGCCATGGGGTGGTCAGCAGCTTGGACAATTTCAGGGGATATGGCCAGCGGTCCAGGGCAGTGGGTGGTTTTACCCCCCCAACCCTTACGCGAACATCCCTTTCCATATCCTCCCCTATGGTGATACTTCCTTGCCTCTGGGCGATCACCTGACAGCCGCTACGCGGGAGAAAATTCTCCGGGGGGAGTATGTGGACGTGTTTAGCCTCCTTTTTAGAGAGCTCGAAAAGAAAAATAAGGACGAGCTCGATGACAAGGAGAAGGAAAAGCTAAAACGCAGGAAGGTAGATCGGTCCTGGGCAAACTGGTTGCCCGGTTTCCTCATTTATGCCGGAGTCATTGCGAGAGCGCAGCCGGCACGTGCGGCGGCCCTTTTTCAATACATAGATATTGTTTATAGGGCCTATACAGACTTCGTCGGTGCAGCATGGCTGCAGTACGACGAGGCCTTCCGCATGAGGGCCGCTGTGAATCCTGGGATGCCCTGGGACCAAATAAATCAGCAACTCTGGTTGCAATTGATGGCCCCGGCAAAACCAAATGCTGGAGATAGGGCTGACAGCGGCCATCTGGTGCAGAGGTTGCAGCAGCAGCAGTGCTCTACAGGGGCCAGTGATACTCCGGGCCAGCCAGTCCACTCCCGCCCGTTATGTTGGGAATTTGCATCCAAGGGTGCGTGCCCCAGGAAACCTTGTAAGTTCCGGCATGAGTGCCCGCTCTGCAGCGGGGCCCACGCACTTTCGGCCTGTAGCAGATCTACATCCAGACCGGGAGGTAGGACCCCCGGGGGCAGCGGGGGCGGGCAGCAGCCACCTGGAAAAGGGGCCTACCCACATCCGCCCGATGGCACTCCGCCATCTGGCACATGAGCAGGCGGCGCTCTGCGGCCGGCCGAACTTACATTGCCCTCTGGTTACCTACTGGTGGGTAGGGGGGCTCTTTGGTTGTATTGTTGTTTATGCTGACTGCTGTTTGTTTTTCAGATGCTAGGCTCGTGGTGAGTGACGTCGGTTCTCATCTGCGGGCACAGCACGGTTTTCAGTTTTCCATTTCCAGACGGTCTGGGGGGGGGCGCCCAGCCTGGCCTCAGCGCGGGGCTACTCCGGGCCTGGGAGTACGCCCCTGCTGTTCTAGTAGGCTGACCGGTATCGGCCAGATGGTGTTTTTGAGTTGGGCAACCGGGCTTTTAGTGGTTAGGGCAGGGGGTTTCGGTTGGCTCTGGGCCACCCGGTGGGGCGCTAATGCCTAAGCAGAGGCTTGGCATTGGCGGTGGCTGGAGGAGGTTTGGCCACAGGGTTTTCCAGGGGAGCACCTATGGCCTAGCACCGTTGGTGCGGTGGTCTGCAGGAACCGTAGATGGGCTACACGGCTCAGTGCGGTGATGCAGATCACTCGGAGCCTCACCTGGTTGGATCCTTCCATGGGGATCGATGCCAGCCCAGAGGGTGATGGCTGGAGGCCTGGCCGCTCAGCTACAACCCGAATACGGCGGGCTTGTGCTGGGGGCAGGGTGGCTCGCCCTTTGGACAAGGCGGGGTCCAGGTGTTGACCCCAGGGCTTGTCTGGTTCAGGTTTCACCCCCTGCCAGTTACAGTTTTATGTGTTTAATAAAGCGGCCCGGTTTTAAACCCAATTCCTGTGTCTGCCTCTTCATTCCGACTGGGGGGGCAATGTCCGGCCCCTCCCAGCCAAGCCGGCTCGCCGGCGCTCAGGCTGGGGGCCGCCTTTGCCGCCCCGGAAGGAGGGAGGGGCAATATCACCCCACATACGGGGTTTGCTGCGGGCGCGGAGCCGGGGCTATTTAAGCCCCGGCCCCCGCTCTCCCCGCACGCAGTTTCTTTTGGCTCTCTGCCCGCCCACCCGTCCCTTTCGGCAGTACAGGCGTATGCTGGTCGCCTTATTAGGGGCCAGGTAGGAATTTTTTCATCTCCACACAATTGGCCATTGTGGGGGTGTTTTTTGCCTACCTTGTACTGCCGGTTAGTTTAGTTTGGTAATGGTAAGGGTTAAGGTCGCAGGCTGGAGGAGGTTTGGCCACAGGGTTTTCCAGGGGAGCACCTATGGCCTAGCACCGTTGGTGCGGTGGTCTGCAGGAACCGTAGATGGGCTACACGGCTCAGTGCGGTGATGCAGATCACTCGGAGCCTCACCTGGTTGGATCCTTCCATGGGGATCGATGCCAGCCCAGAGGGTGATGGCTGGAGGCCTGGCCGCTCAGCTACAACCCGAATACGGCGGGCTTGTGCTGGGGGCAGGGTGGCTCGCCCTTTGGACAAGGCGGGGTCCAGGTGTTGACCCCAGGGCTTGTCTGGTTCAGGTTTCACCCCCTGCCAGTTACAGTTTTATGTGTTTAATAAAGCGGCCCGGTTTTAAACCCAATTCCTGTGTCTGCCTCTTCATTCCGACTGGGGGGGCAAATGACCTTAACTTGCATCCAATTAGTTTGGGACTTTAGATGATTAAAAATAGACTGAAAATAAACTGGGAAATCCTATAGTTGATACAAGGCAGCTGAATCTGTCCTTTTGTTTGATGAATGGAGGTTTTCCACTTGACAGAGTATGTCCTGAAATTCTTCTTAATCTTGAAGGTGCTACTGGATTCAGCTTAGCTCTTCTTCACTACAGTGATCCCCAGCTAACATTCTGAACAAATGCAGTCCCATGTATGGCATCTAGCTTATCATTATTGTTGGTGTTGTTATAGCGCATTGTATATAGTATAGCCAGGAGATCCTAAGAGTGTTTGGCTGCCAGAATTTCTTGCTCTTCTAGCATTATGCATCACCTGGTGGTGAGCTAGGCTTGTTTTTAAGACAAAGGTGATTTGCCATTGCCTGCCTCCGCACCAAGCCCTAGTATTCCTTGGGGATGATCCTTCCAAATACTAGCCAAGGTTGATCCGGTTTAGCTTTTGAGAACTGATGAGAGCAGGCTAGCCTGGGCTGTCCAGGTCAGCACCCATAGTGTGTTGCAGTCATCCAGTACGGATGTTGCCAAGCCGATCTGACTCTGGTGTACCTTCCCCAGGAATGGGCACATGTGGCAACATGCTGGTAAAGAGCAGTCCTTTGTAGATGCTTCCCCATGCAGCAGCGATTACTATGCAATGTAATTATTTTAGATTCAATAGCAATGTCTGATTCACAAATGGATGATGACAAATCCAAGTACGGTGATATATTCCATGTCTGAAAGGGCTATTTGGCACATTACATTTTGTGACTGAAAGCTCTTCCATACAAAATGGTGTTTTGAACATAGAATTAACTCAAAAAGTGAATAGCAGTATAGGGTGAAACATCCAAAAATCTTTTTAAAAAAGAATCATTGGTGCTAAACGCACACCTCCCATTCTAAAAAGATCATTTGAATTCATTGAGATGTGTAGCTGTTACTATTTTTTCCTTGAAATTTGAAAGCTGTTAGTATTTTAAAGGTACCACATTGGACTCCTGTTTTAGTTTGCAGCTACTGACTAATAACCTTTATTACGGCAGATGCTTTCATGAGAATTGATCTAATGTAATCAGATGTATGCATCTAGTTCTTCATCAGGCCTTTCACATTCCCAGCAAATTAAACCATTTTCATTTCTTCTCCATAAATGACCAAAAAACAGAAGCATAGGTTATTGCCCCCCCCAGTCGGAATGATGAGACAGACACAGAAGTGGAATAAAGGGCCACTTTATTAACTTAAATGGCAAGGGAAGAAACAATGGGGGACAGATCAAGCCAGGGGTCAACCGGACCACCTCCTTGACCCGAAAAAGGGCGAGCCCCCCTAAGCCCCGGGTGTGGGCCAACACTACGGCACAGACCCGGCTGGCCCGGCAACCTGATCCCGCTCACAAAAGCTCCACCATCCACAAAGCCGTGCAGCTCGGAATGTGGACACTCTCCATGTGACGGGATCCCCCAGCCTCCCCGGAGCTGACCTTGGGCTGTACAGCTTAACGATCACCCAGGGAGGCCATTCACCAAAATGGTGGTGCCACGGGAGCTCACCAAACCCCAACATATTCCCACAAAACAGCCAGTGACCAAATAATTAAATGGCACCGCCAATCCAATTGCCATCACCCACTACCTGCAGTACAGGGTAGGCAAAAACACTCCCCGAAACCAGCCAATTGTCAGGGAGTGAAAAATTCCTACCCAGCCCCTATAACAGGTGACCAGCCTTTGCCTGCGCTGCATGATGGCTTGGCGGGCAGGCCGAGAAACTTTTCAAAACTGCGTTGGAGGAGGCGGGGCCATCCTTTTAAGGCCGCTCCTCGCCCCCTCCCTCTGGATTGTTCAAAAACTGTCTCCCTCCATCCGGGGAGGCAAAGGACGGCCCCCAGCCTCAGCGGGGAAAGCCGCTCGGCTGGGAGGAGGCCGAATTTTCTTAACTGGAAAGTATGCACATTTTTTAAGAGCATGGATTCACTCACACCAATCAGTATATTGAAACCTTTTCACTCTCACATTTTTTTCATTTTCTTCCCAATGTTGACTTCTTTTAGCTCACCTACAGTTCTACGTCATTAATGAATGAAACCTTGTCAGGACTTTCCACTTATCGGATGGTGCCAAATGAAGCCCAGCAGTACAAGGGGATCCTGCAGTTAATTCTGCATTTCAGGTGGACATGGATTGGGTTTATTACTGTGGATGATGAACGTGGGGAAAGATTTCAGCATGCCATGGTTCCTCTGTTTTATCAGAATGGCATCTGCGTGGCCTTCGTATCAGAACTCCGCCAGAACTTTATGATAAGTTCTTATTTTGGCATGATGGAATATGCATTGAAACATTATGACATTGTAATGGAGAGTAAGGCTGATACGGTTGTTCTTTTTGGAGACACTGGTACTGTTTTATTTATTAGATGGGTCATAAGACTTTCAGAAGAAGGGTTCACAACAGCAAAGACTAAAGGTAAAGTTTACATTACCGCTATTCAGATGGATTTTACATCTTATTATTATCAAAGAGATTGGGGCAACATGATCCTTCATGGTGCAATCTCCTTCACGGTTCACACAAATGAACTTCCAGGATTCCATCAGTTTCTTCAGAGCAGAAAGCATCTTAGGACCAAAGGAGATGGCTTCATCAGAGACTTCTGGGAACAGGCATTCCTCTGTGAATTCTCTGAGTCAAAGGTAAAGAAGGACTTTCATAAAAATTGCACTGGGGAGGAGAAACTGGAGAGCCTTTCAGCTGATGTTTTTGAAATGAGTATGACCGGTACTAGCTACACTATCTATAATGCTGTCTATGCTGTAGCACATGCTTTACATGACCTGTATTCATCTCCTTATGGACACAGAAGAATGCTGAAGAGGAAGAAATACAGCCTGTTCCATCAACCGTTATGGCAGGTAACTATCTTAGAAAATCATTTCTCTGGCAACAAAAAAAGTTACAGTTTGCACTACTTAGGATTTCTGGATTCATCTTCATCAATTTGTTTCCTCTCCTGTCCACTCTAGAATGTCACAATTCTCCAAGCTTCAGCCTTGTTCACCATTTGCTCCATCATTTACTATAAACATACATATGTAAATCTAAGATATCCTTTTGTTGCAATGTTGTCCTTTTTTCCCTTTTTGTACTACAATCTTTTGCAAAAAGAATCCCTTGTAGTTACTCCTTTGTGTCATGATCCTACAGATAGCCAGTAGTCCTTCCATTTTAGCCAGTCTTTTTCAAGAATCGCCACCACCAGTTAATTTAAGCAGATCTCTGTCAAGAACCATTCACAGCAGGTAAGTTCAAGTCTAGTCCAGTGTTTAGGTTATCGCTTTTTAATTGTCAGCACCATCAATTGCAGAGTACAGCCTGTACTAAATGCAAGTTTTAATCACAATCTATCACAGACTGCAGCCTGTGCAAAATGTAATCTTGGAATGCAAATATCTCTTGTTATAATTTAAACCTTTATCTTGTTCTTCTTGAGAACACTTAATCCAAATGGTTCTTGAATCATGTTGGAGAAGGGCTGTGGCAAGGGGGGAAATGTGACATCTAAGGGACTGATAGTTAATGGCAGCCTGTAGGACACTAGGCAAAAGTTGGAAATTTGTAGAATTATTAACATTTCAGTCTTAATACTGAGTTAGGGCAGATAGCTATGACTGGAAGATTAGCAAACTAAATTAAAATAGAGCCAAAACTTCAGATTTTTGGCAACATAGCATGACTTTATTTTATACATAACACAAAATAATATTTAAAGCATGATTAAACCCTTAATCAATTTATGGGGGAAACGAAAGCAAATTTCTCTCTATATTTTAATTTTACTTGTTTTAAGAAGAGATAGAGAAAGAAATCTTTTTTTTCTGTATACATGCTGAATGCTGAGCTCTCTATCGATACCTCAATTTGTTAATTGTTTCCTTTTTTGTATATGTTCATTGTAGGGGTTTTTTCCTTGGGGAAGGGGTGAATTTTTAGTGTTGGTGTCTGTATCCTTTTTATGCTTTGGTGCTGATGTCTGTATCTTTTTTTAATAATAAAATTTTACTATATATATATATATATATATATATATATATATATATATATATATATATATATATATATATATATATATATATATATATATATGTGTGTGTGTGTGTGTGTGTGTGTGTGTGTGTGTGTGTGTATTTAAGTATGTATGTATAATTTTAGAATTGTAAGCTAGAAAGGACTTACGGACCATATAGTCCAACTCACTGCACAATGCATGATAGCCGAAAACATCGCTGACAAATGGTTATCCAGTGTCCTTCTGTTGTTTTAGGATACTTAGCAGAGTGCAATAGAGCGCAGTGGAAATAAAGCAGCCACAGCACATATTTGTTTAGCTTCCAATTAGAAGTGTACTGAAAGAATTAAGAAAGGATTAGATGGGAAGAAAATCAATAACAGTCTACCTCACAGCTGCCAAACTCATTTGTTATGAGGGGCAGATCCAACATAAATGAGACCTTGTCAAGGCGGGCCATGTGTGTCATAAAATGTAATGCTCGGTAACGGCGATATAAACTTTATAGAGCACAAACACAACAAAAGATTTTTTTAAAAAACATTAAAATAAAATGTCCTTAAAGCATTAGCACACTTGCAATATTAACAATCTTTGATAACTGACACTTCTTGCTCTGAATTATTGCATCAAAATCTGAAGTCTGTGCTGTAACAATCCCGAGTATGCTGTTCTGGTGTGTATCTGTAAATTGCAAACCACATACATACATACTTTATTATTACAGTCAATGACCACTACAGTCCAAACAAACAGGAGAAATCATATTAGGAAATCCTTTAAAATTTAACAACCGAGTCGCAAACTTTTGATTTATTGACATCATTAAAGAAATCTCATGGCCAATGCTCTGTACCCAAGCACCCAGGGAAAAAGATAAAATGACTTGGCATTGCAAGCTTTTGTACATAACTTACTTTGTGTGGTCATCAGGATAATGCAAACACACCATGACGCAGACTGAGGGCAATGTGTTTATCTACAAAACTATATTGTTCCCCAGTTATAACCGGCGGTATAACCGGATGGGCAGGTTGGGCTCACCAACCTCGCCAGCCAAGAGAAGGAAAACTCTAACATCAAACCCGGGCAGATAGAGCTTGTTAATGTAACACCTACCACCTGGAGGACTCGCTGCCGGCGTCCCGGCTTACTGCGCCATGGCAGATGACCCCAAGGTGAAAGGGTGGAGCCAGTACCGCACACACTGTGCTTCACCTAAAAATTCCTCTGCACAGGCCTGAAGGGCATATGCACATCCACAACCCACAACACACCAAGTCCTGCAGCAATGGGCAAGGGGCGAAATGGCAGGTGGAAGGTGCCACTGGAAGCCGCAGTCCCGATCCTGCATGTAGGCGGTTCAGGGTATTGGTCGCCTGATGCTGACCCGGAGACGAAAGCATCTTTTGGCAGCACCCTGAACGACCAAGCAGCCTTATCTAGGGACAGCACTGCTTGCTCCACATGGAGAGGGGCATAGAAAAGGTGGCCTAAACAAAGCTCGTCTCCCCCACCCCAGTTGGCTAGCCGTGGTCAACGGGCATCCTTACTTGCGGTCAAAAAATAACAACAAAGAAAAGGCATGCACCTGCCTCACAAAGTGTGCAAAGACTTAAGCTTGCGTGTTGGAACATCAGAACCATGCTTGACACAGTAGACAGTGGTCGCCCTGAACGACGCTCTGCTCTAGTTGCCCACGAACTTCTCAGGTTGAATATTGACATAGCAGCTCTCAGTGAGGTCCGTTTCCCTGAGGAAGGTAGTCTTCAAGAACATGGTGCTGGCTATATCCTCTACTGGTCGGGTAAGTCAAAGGCTGAGAGCCGCCTTTCTGGCGTTGGCTTCATGGTCAGGAACTCCATTGCCTCCAAACTCGAAAACCTGCCAACAGGTCACTCAGATCGCATCATGTCCATGTGCCTCCCACTTCAAAACAAGCAGCATGCAACACTTTTCAGTGTGTATGCCCCAACCCTTCAAGCAGATCCTGCAGAAAAGAACAAGTTCTTTGCTGATCTACGCAACTCGTACGGAAGACCCCTACAGAAGATAAGGTGATCATCCTTGGCGACTTCAATGCCAGAGTAGGTAAAGACTCAGAAGCCTGGAAAGGAGTACTTGGCAAACACGGCATTGGCAACTGCAATGATAACGGGCGCCTCCTGCTAGAATTCTGCACGGAGCACCAGCTCACCATCACCAACACTATCTTTCAGCAGAAGAACAGCCTGAAGACAACCTGGATGCACCCACGGTCCAAGCACTGGCACCTTATCGACTACATTCTGGTGCGCCAGAGAGACCTTCGAGATGTCTTACACACCTGAGTAATGCCCAGTGCGGAATGTCATACGGATCATCGTCTTGTACGCTGCAATCTCCGTCTTCACTTTAAACCCACACCCAGGAGAGGAAGTATCCCTCAGAGGAAGCTTCAGGTTGGCAGCCTTCAGTCAGCTGAAGTTAAAGCTGCCTTCCAGGCAAAACTCCAGTCAAGAATTGAGGACCCCAGTTGCCCCACAGACCCTTCTCCAGAAGCACTCTGGGAACACCTAAAAACTACCATCCTGTTCATCTCTGAAGAAGTCCTTGGGTTCTCCACAAGGAAAAACAAGGACTGGTTTGACGAAAACAATCAAGAGATCCAAGAATTACTAGCGAAAAAGAGATCTGCCTACCAAGCACATCTTGCTCAGCCCTCCTGTCCCGGGAAAAAAGCAATCTTTCGCGCTGCATGTAGCAACCTCCAGCGCAAGCTTCGAGACATTCAGAATAGGTGGTGGACCAAGCTTGCAGAGAGAACCCAGCTGTGTGCAGACACTGGTGATTTAAGAGGGTTCTACGAAGCCCTGAAGGCAGTATATGGCCCATCATATCAGGCTCAGAGTCCCTTGCGTAGTGCAGACGGCCAAGTGCTCCTCACAGACAAGGCATCCATACTGAACCGGTGGTCGGAGTATTTTCAGGCTCTCTTCAGTGCCAACCGCGAAGTTCAAGATTCAGCAATCCACCTCACCCCACTTCAACCAGTAAAAACAGAGTTGGATGAGATCCCCACCCTAGAAGAGACTGTTAAAGCCATCAAGCAACTGAAAAGTGGCAAGGCAGTGGGAGTTGATGGAATCCCACCAGAGATCTGGAAGCATGGGGGCACAGTACTACATAGCGCACTTCACAAAGTACTTGTCACCTGCTGGGAACAAGGCAAACTATCACAGGACTTTCGCGATGCAATCATAATCACTCTACACAAGAACAAAGGAGAAAAGTCAGACTGCTCCAACTACCGGGGGATAACCCTGCTCTCCATCGCAGGCAAAATCCTTGCCAGAATACTCCTGAACAGACTGGTGCCCACCATTGCAGAAGAACTCCTCCCAGAGAGCCAGTGCGGCTTCAGAGCTAACAGGAGCACCACCGACATGGTATTTGTTCTCAGGCAGCTCCAAGAGAAATGCAGGGAACAGAACAAGGGTCTATATGTGACTTTTGTCGACCTTACCAAAGCTTTCGATACCATTAGCAGGAAAGGCCTGTGGCAAATCTTGGAACGTTTAGGATGTCCCCCAAGGTTCCTCAGCATGATCATCCAGCTACATGAAGACCAGCGAGGCCAAGTAAGACACTGCAACGACCTCTTGGAGCCCTTCCCAATAGGCACAGGTGTAAAGCAAGGCTGCGTTCTCGCACCAACTCTCTTTACGATCTTCTTTAGCATGATGCTTCAAAGAGTCGCAGTAGATCTAAATGATGACGATGGTATCTACATCCGCTATCGCACCGATGGCAGCCTGTTCAACCTGAGGCGACTAAAGGCTCACTCCAAGACAATGGAAAAACTCATCCGAGAGCTACTATTTGCTGATGATGCTGCACTCGTCTCCCACTCGGTATCAGCTCTGCAGCATATGACGTCTTGCTTTGCAGAGGCTGCCAAGCTATTCGGCCTAGAAGTTAGTCTGAAGAAGACAGAAGTTCTCCACCAGCCTGCACCCCAGGAAGATTATCACCCTCCCTGCATCACTATGGGTGAATCAGTACTGAAGACAGTCCAGCAGTTCAGCTACCTGGGGTGCATCATCTCCTCAGATGCCAAGATCGACAAGGAGATTGACAACAGGCTGGCAAAGGCAAACCGTGCATTTGGCCGACTGCACAAAAGAGTGTGGAGCAACAAGCATCTGAAAACAGGCACAAAGATCAATGTTTACAAAGCGGTTGTGATGACAACCCTCATCTACGGCTCCGAATCGTGGGTTTTATACCGTCATCACCTGCGACTCCTTGAGCACTTTCATCAGCGCTGCTTTCGCACCATCCTCAACATCCACTGGAGTGACTTTGTGACCAACACTGAAGTCCTCAAGTGGGCGGAGGTTACAAGCATCGAAGCACTGCTGTTGAAGACGCATCTGCGCTGGGCAGGGCATATTTCTAGGATGGAAAACCACCGCCTGCCCAAGATTGCTCTGTATGGCGAACTTTCCACCGGCCATCGAAATAGAGGGGCACCAAAGAAGAGGTACAAGGACTCCTTGAAGAAATCCCTTGGCACCTGTCGCATCAACCATCACCAGTGGTCTGACCTAGCCTCAGATCACAAAGCATGGAGGCACACCATCCACCAAGCTGTCTCTTCCTTTGAGAACGCACGCATAGCTGGTCTTGAGGACAAAAGAAGATTGAGGAAGAATCGCACTGCTACAGCACCAACCCCAAATCAGACTTTTCCCTGCAGCCACTGTGGCCAGATCTGCCTATCCCTGCATTGGTCTTGTCAGCCACCAGCGAGCCTGCAGCAGACGTGGACTACTGCACCCTTCTTAAATCTTCGTTCGCAAAGTCAAGCCGAGACATATTCTTCCCCAGAAAAACAACTGCAACTCCTATGAGGCAGTGCAAGAATAGAGAGACAGTAATGTATAGTGGTCAGTATCAGCCTACTATCTGGGAAACCTAGGTTCAGAATCCCCAGTCTGCAAAGGTTATGTGTTGGACGTACACCGGCAGCCTAATTCTTGTTGTTATTCCTCATCTAAATAGTTTGCCATTTTGTTGTTGTTCAGTCGCACAGTCAAGTCCAACTCTTTGGGACTCCATGGACAAAGTCACATCAGGCCCTCCTGTCTTCCACCATCCTCCAAAGTCTGCTCAAATTCATGTTTGTTGCATCAGTATCGCTGTCCAGCCATCTCATCTTTTGCCATTACTCCTTGTCTAAATAGTTCACATTGCTTTCCTACTGAGAAAGATTGGGTCATGAGGACATGAATACGTGAAAAGGGGGAGGAAACATAGTTTCACCCAAGAAAGCCCTGGCAAAATGGGTTTAATAAATAAACACACAAAGACACTCACACACTCACATGCCGAATAGCAAGGCAAAAAGCTTTTACATTGAATAAAACTAAGTGGGCAGCCATGTTGCTCTGAAGCAGTAGAACAAATCAGGAGTCAAGTGGCACCTTTAAGACCAACCAATTTTTATTCAGAACGTAAGCTTTTGTGTGCTCTCTTAAGCACGCTTCATCAGATGAGGGGATGAGGTATTGTGAGCTGAAATACAAGCAGTTTGTTGATTAAGAGGGCAATAAAACTGTTGGTCTTAAAGTTGTTTTTTGTATTTCTCCCCTGCTATTGAGGCAACCAAGAAAAGCAACCTCACCTCACTTTTTCCCACTTCCCCCTCCTTCTTCCCAGAAGAGGAGGACCCTCAGCCAATGGAGAATCTTAGCTCTATAGTTCTCTTGTGCAATTGAGAGATCCTGGGACAGCTCTAGCTTTGGTTCAGAGAGCTCATCCACACCAAAGTCTTTCATCAGACAGAAGATCTACTCAAGTTTACTTCATGCATTTGAAGAAGATATGTATTCAGCCTCAGTAGCTGACTTGACAAATTGTGCTTGCTTTTGGCTACAGATGAGGCTGTTTCCATAAAAACACATGTAGCCATTGGCTGAGTTGTAGTCAATTTTGTCTTCACTCCAGTCCATGTATCCAGCCAATCTTGTGAATGTCACAAGCTGAGATCCTTAGTTTCAGGTCTGCTGTTCTTATGAGGCTTGTAGCCAACCTCATCGGCATTCCAATCATAGTAATTTGATGAATCAGCTTTTCTGCACAAGATTCCAATAGCCGCAGAAATGTCAGGTCTAGACGCGGTACTCAAATCGAGAAGCTTGCCTATTGCCTCTCATTGTTCAGGTTCTTAGCAATTTCTTGTGTGTCCTCTTTGCTTTGACAGCACAATGTCAAATAATCCAAGCATGCCAGTCTATGTTGATACCGTCTTTCTTTCAGTCTTGTAAAGAGGCAGGTCTCTGCCTTTCCATATCAAAAGTTTTGACTTTGTAGCACCACAGTTAATTTTCCATTCCATGTTCTGACAGTTTCATCAGGTCCATAAATGCTTCTTTTAAAATTTGCATTTGAGATTCTTTTTTCCATTTTCTTGAAAACTAAATGGTCATTCCATGTAGATCTTTTCAGATAAACCTCCATTGAGGAATGCTGTTTAATGTCCAGGTGTTCAACATGCATTCTTCTTGATGCTGATATAATCTGTGGTGTGCTTGACAACATGCAAAAGTTAAAGACATTTATTTCCAGCTAGAGGGTTCACTCTTGGGTTGCATATTTACATAAAAGGAAAACTTATGAGGTGGTACCCCTTAATTGCTTTTTGTGACTGTCTCACAGTAGTCTCTGTATTCTCTAGCCTATCATCACCTGCCTCCCCTTTTGATCGTGGTGTCTCTTGTTGCCCTTCCTGTTGCTTGGCAGTCCTGGAAGGTAGCCATCTGGCCATATCAACAAAAGAAATTTCTTCAGCATTTTGATTGGTTTCCACTGTGGAGTCTACTCTACTCATCATCTCTCTCAGCTTGACTTCGCGAACGAAGATTTAAGAAGGGTGCAGTAGTCCACGTCTGCTGCAAACTCGCTGGTGGCTGACAAGGCCAATGCAGGACAGGCAGATCCAGCCACATTGGCTGCAGGGAAAAGTCTGATTTGGGGTTGGTGCTGTAGCAGTGCAATTTTTCCTCAATCTCCTTTTGTCCTCAAGACCAGCTATGCATGCGTTCTCAAAGGAAGAGACAGCCTGGTGGATGGTATGACTCCATGATTTGCGATCTGAGGCTAGGTCAGACCACTGGTGATGGTTGATGCGACAGGTGCCAAGGGATTTCTTCAAGGAGTCCTCTTCTTTGGTGCCCTCTATTTCGGTGGCCGGTGGAACGTTCGCCATACACAGCAATCTTGGGAAGGCGGTGGTTTTCCATCCTAGAAATATGCCCTGCCCAGCGCAGCTGCGTCTTCAACAGCAGTGCCTCGATGCTTGTAACCTCCGCCCTCTTGAGGACTTCAGTGTTGGTCACAAAGTCACTCCAGTGGATGTTGAGGATGGTGCGAAGGCAGTGCTGATGAAAGCGCTCAAGGAGTCGCAGGTGATGACAGTATAAAACCCACGATTCGGAGCCGTAGATGAGGGTTGTCATCACAACCACTTTGTAAACATTTATCTTTGTGCCTTTTTTCAGATGCTTGTTGCGCCACACTCTTTTGTGCAGTCGGCCAAATGCACGGTTTGCCTTTGCCAGCCTGTTGTCAATCTCCTTGTCGATCTTGGCATCTGAGGAGATGATGCACTCCAGGTAGCTGAACTGCTGATCTGTCTTCAGAACTGATTCACCCACAGTGATGCAGGGAGGGTGATAATCTTCCTGGGGTGCAGGCTGGTGGAGAACTTCTGTCTTCTTCAGACTAACTTCTAGGCTGAATAGCTTGGCAGCCTCTGCAAAGCAGGACGTCATATGCTGCAGAGCTGATACCGAGTGGGAGATGAGTGCAGCATCATCAGCAAACAGTAGCTCTCGGATAAGTTTTTCCATTGTCTTGGACTGAGCCTTTTGTCGCCTCATGTTGAACAGGCTGCCATCAGTGCGATAGCGGATGTAGACACCATCGTCATCATCTAGATCTACTGCGGCTCTTTGAAGCATCATGCTAAGGAAGATCGTAAAGAGAGTTGGCGCGAGAACGCAGCCTTGCTTTACACCTCTGCCTATTGGGAAGGGCTCCGAGAGGTCGTTGCAGTGTCTGACTTGGCCTTGCTGGTCTTCATGTAACTGGATGATCATGCTGAGGAACCTTGGGGGACATCCTAAACGTTCCAAGATGGAACTCAACATCTGATTGCTTCTAAACTAACTAAGATTAATATACAGTACCTTCAGTTTAACCTTTTCGCGACTGAAGTGATAACACTTCCAAAACCCCAACCTCTCCAATCCTCCATCCTATCCTATCCAAATGGGAACAGCTATCTGCCCTCCATAACTCTTGGAGTTGCAAGTTTAAGAAATGATCCAATGTCTTAGAGTTTCTCCCCTTGGTTCACTATCACATGGTCTTGGCTGCATTGAGACAGAGTTGTAGCGTGCAATAGCTTCTAGTAAAGAGGAAAGGTAGCTAAGAGAGTTAAGATTAGCTAAGAGTGGTGAGATTGCATTGTCCACTCCTTGGAGTCATCTATCTTTTCCTGTCCCATGAGGAAGATCTGCTCTTTCTGTTACTAGCAAATGAGTTGTGCTGCTTTGTAGCTTCTGAGCTTGTGCAGACCCAATTGTTGTCAACTTTGATGTAAATGCTGAGATGTAAGGCATTTCTCTAAAATTATTAGTCAGTATTATTCTTTCATAGTATCTCATCTAATTGGCAAGTGCCCCTCTAAACCAAACATCTTTGCTCTTAAGTGGGAAAAAACCCAATGTTGAGGGAAGAATTCCTGCCAATTTCCTCCCATTCTGGTGGCAACAAGAAGCTACAGCTGGGAAAGGCCTTTCCTCTTCAAAGCATGAAATACAAAAAAGAACAGAAGAAAATCTGGATGTGTCCAATAAGGATAATAAAATTATATATCCAAAAATAAAATGGAAAATCAAAAAACTGTCATGCACAGATATAAGGCATTTTATAGTCTCCTTTTAAAAAGCTGCATTCAACTAACAGCTGATCCTCATTTGTGTTTCTCTTTTTAATCTAGCTTCATCACTATCTGAAAAGCATCTCATTTAATAACAGTGCTGGGGAGACAATTTCATTTGATGCCAGTGGAGAAGTCACAACAGGGTATGATATTATCAATTGGCTTGTTTTCCCAAATGGATCTTTTTTCAAAGTGAAAATTGGAGAGATTCATCCAGAAGCTCCTTCAGACCAAATGCTTACCATTAATGAAGAGAGGATCACATGGAACAGCTGGTTTAACAAGGTAATCTGGGAAAGCTATCACTTAAAACCTGAGTGAGATAGAGAAAAAAAACTAGCTTCAGTCAACCCAAAAGTCTTTCTTTCTTTCTTTCTTTCTTTCTTTCTTTCTTTCTTTCTTTCTTTCTTTCTTTCTTTCTTTCTTTCTTTCTTTCTTTCTTTCTTTCTTTCTTTCTTTCTTTCTTTCTTTCTTTCACCATGAGTGTCATATTAAGGAAACAAGTTGTGTGTTGAACAAAAGAATGATTGAAATGTCTCTCCGGCTTAATACTTTCCCATGTGCACTTTCTTCAAACAGAACAAGAGTTCAAAATGTCAACTCTTTAAATTGGGTTAGTCAACTTCAAGATTAGGCCTAGCGTTCTCCTGAGATTACAACTAATCACCAATTTACAGGGATTGGTTCTCTTGGAGAAAATGGCAGCTTCTGAGGGCACATCTTTAGCACCATGCGCCCAAAGATCTAAAACATTATGCACCCCAAGTCCTCTCTCTCACTTTGCCCTCCCTAAGTACCACCCCTTCTGTTCTCTAGGACAAGAGCTGGCAATCCTGCTCACCCAAGCTGGGACCATGTCAAAGATTGGGAATGTAATCCTTCATCATTTCCATAAAGTATAACAGCCCAGCTGAAGTAATTGAACATAAGAAATTTCAATCAATCTCAAAAGCCTTTATTGGCATATATCAGATTATAAACAAACAAACAAACAGCTACAGAAATAACAAAAGCAGTCATACGCAGCTATACATTGAACAGTCGATCCTTGATTACCAGACTCAAGAATGAAGCAACCTTTTCAGTTATTTCAGATGACAAATAATTCAGAAGACAGCAAACCTTTACAGCATCTGAGCAGCCTGTCATATTGAACAAAATTAGACCAAGAAAACTAAGGCTTATAGTATCGTCTAGGGGACAATAAAGAATATGGGACAATGAGTCAACTTGTTTTAAATTATATATACAAAATCTTAATGAAAGAGGGATTTTTTTACATCTACCATCGGTAACTGCTGATGGGATTGTATTGCATCTGGCAAGGCTAAATTCTCTACGCAGGAGCTTGGGAGTTCTACTGGAGCCTTCATTATCAATGGAGGCCCAGACAGCAGCCACTACCAAGTCAGCGTCTTTTCATCTGAAGCGGGCATGGCAGTTGGCCCCCTTCCTAGAGCGTCGGGACCCAGCAACAGTGATCCATGCAATGGTCACCTCAAGGTTGGATTACTGTAATGCCCTCTACACGGGGCCGCCTCTGTGCCGAACCCGGAAGCTGCAGCTGGTGCAAAACGCGGTGGCTAGGCTGTTATTATTATTTTGGAATATGGAGAGTTGATAAATAAGAAGGCAAATGACCAATAGCTGGGGAAATTCCAACATTCAGAGGGGAACATAAGGAATTTGGTGATGAATGAAGCAAACACACACACAAACACTCCAGAGGGGTATTGACCTTTAATAATTTGGAGGAACAAAGAAAATGTTATTTTACATCTGCTATTTACAGTAAGTTTTTTTTTCTGTCTCACTTATGCATTAGACACAGCCCCTTTCTGTCTGCAGTGAAAGTTGCCATCCTGGTTCGATGAAGCAAATGAAGAAGGGGGAGCCATTTTGCTGCTATGATTGTAAACCATGTCCAGAAGGGAAGATTTCTAATCAGAAGGGTAAGGCATTTGTAGTCCAATCCTGAGCAAAGTTACACCTTTCGAAGCATAGGAGGGATCTCATTAACATGGTGTTTTGAGTCTTGTAAGTAGGATTTGAAATAATCTGGTCCAAATCCCACTCTCCTATGACAGCTTGTTGGGTGACCATGAGCTAGTCACACATTTCAAACCCACAGTGCTTTACCTGGGAATAAAATGGAATAGAGGAAATTAATGTTAGTTGCTTTGGGTGCCCATTGGAGAGAAAGCCAGGTTATAATTGAAATATATAAATTAATTAGTTACTATAAAATAAATATAGCATGATTTTCTTTTCTATGCCTTGAGCTATTGTGATATCACTAAGGGGGACAAATGCTAATTGGCAGTATACACTGATGGTGTTATTGACTGCTGGTGATAACACAAAAAGAAATCTGTGTTTTGTAGTGCCACATATACTTTCCAAAATATGGCTTGAACTGAACATCAATGCCGCCGCCCCTCCCCAATGTCCACGGTAACTTGGAAGAGACCGAAGAGAGGAAAGGAAGTCTTTTACCATGGATAATGACAAAAGCACTCATGCAAGGATCTTAGAAGATGGGGAATTTTTGCAATTTTGTTGTTGCTTAGTACAAGTAAGCATAGACAATATTTGCACTATTGACTGAACTATGTATACCCCACTAATCTCCCCAATAATCCAATCAACATCATTCTCCCCTCTATTTCATGCTCACAACAAACCTGTGTCTCGGTTAGACGAGGAGAAAGACCTTAAGGTCAGCTAGCGAGCTTCCCTGACAGAATGGGTCTTGGAAACCTTACTCCAGTGCTCTGTGTACTAAGTGACACTGCATCTCTGGAGGAAGTCAGAAGGTGGTGGTAGATGCTAATGAAACACCATGCACAGAACTTTCTCCCCTTAGAAATGGGGTCCTAGGAGAATATTGCCAGCATCAGAAGTCTTGATAGCTTTCCATAAGCAAGGCCCCTACCCCCATACTGTAGCTTTGGTGTGGTAGGACACTGGTAGACAATTACAACTCTACTTTACCTCATGATCTTTGACCAGTTGTTCTTTCATAGTTTAAAATCTCTCTATTGGTCATGTTACTTTATATTTGACATGCGGCAGCACTAGCATGGCATCTACCACCACCAGCACTCCAGGCAAGACACCACCCCCGTTGCCTCCAGCGAGACAAGCGCTGCAGCCCAGCGCCCATGCCTCAGAGCATACACATTGTATTGCCACCATGGCTCCACCTCCCAAATCTGTACTGAAAGAACAGATGGGAGGCAGAGCAATGGTAGTTGGCCGGAATAAGTTGTGGAGTGAAATACAGATGCTGTGAGACCCACCAAAGGATCCTCTTGAAGTCTGAGATATGGGAACAGATATGGGATTTGGAGAACACTGAAGCTGTCCCTCCTTCTCTCGATCCTCTCTCTTTGTTTTTCAGACTTGGATGACTGTACCCAATGCAGACAAGATCATTATCCAAATGTCGGACAAAACCAATGCATTCCCAAATACATCACTTTTTTGTCTTATGAAGAGTCACTAGGGATCACTTTGGTGACTCTTGTCTTTTCCTTTTCTTTCATAACTCTTTTCGTGCTAGGAATCTTTATCAAGCACCACAGCACCCCCATTGTCAAAGCCAACAACAAGAACCTTACCTATTCTCTCCTGATCTGCCTCCTCCTTTGCTTCCTTTGTGCTCTGCTCTTTATTGGTCAACCACAACTGGTGTCCTGTCTCCTCCAACAAGTCATTTTTGGCATGGTCTTCTCAGTTGCCATTTCTTGCGTGCTGGCAAAAACTGCCATGGTGGTTCTGGCTTTTCTAAGCACCCAACCAGGAAGCAGCCTGAGGAAGTGGGTGGGGAAAGGAGTGGGCAATTCAATTGTGATTTCCTGTTCCTTTATCCAAGCAGTCCTTTGTTTTGTGTGGCTGGCCACTTTTCCCCCATTTCCAGATGCTGACGTGCAGACAGAGACTGAAGCAGTTGTACTGGAATGCAATGTGGGGTCTGTTACCATGTTTTACTGTGTTCTGGGCTACATGGGCTTCCTGGCCATTGTGAGCTTTATGGTGGCTTTCTTGGCCAGGAAGCTACCTGACAGTTTTAACGAAGCCAAATTCATCACTTTCAGTCTATTGGTCTTTTGCAGCGTTTGGATCTCTTTTGTTCCCACCTACCTGAGCACCAAGGGAAAATTTATGGTGGCCGTGGAGATCTTCTCCATCTTAGCCTCCAGTGCTGCCCTTCTGGGTTGCATCTTCGCCCCCAAATGTTACATTATTTTGCTGCGGCCTGAGCTGAATAACAGGGATCATTTGATAAAAACAAAAGGACAATAATGTAAATTGCTAGAGTTGTAACTGTAACTCTACATCATTTTGATGTAGTGGTTAAGAGTACAGACTCTTTTCTAGGAGAACCAGGTTTGATTCCCCATTCCTCTACATGCAGCTGCTGGATGACCTTGGGCAAACCACAGTTCTCATGGAGCTATTCTCTCAAGGCCACTTCTTGAAGACCTCCCACAGCCCCAACTACCTCACAGAGTGTCTGTTGTGGGGAGAAGAAGGTGAGGAAATTATAAACCACTCTCACAGTGTGGGCGGGTTATAAATTTGATCCCTTCTTCTTTCAAAGGTTTTATCTGTGGTCAGTCCATCTGTACATCTTTAGCACACATAAGTCACCAAATAAATGCATCTTGAAGTCTCAAAACTGGTGGTCACATTCAGGATAGCGTTGGAAATTTTAGTCTCTAAGATGAAGAAAATAAGAACATTCTGGTCCATGAAGTGCCTAGAAAACTGCACTCTGGTTCTTTTTCCTTTGGAAGCTATGACTAGCTAGGCGCACACAGATCATTCAGAAAAGACTAGGACCTGAAATTTGGCCAATAGATTCAGAATGGCTAAAGGAGATGCAATAGCAACCACAAAGGTCATTGAAACATCTTGGCTCATGGAATCTCCCTAAACACTACTCTCGGCACCTTTCTGCTTCGGTAACCATGGTGTAAAGCGAGAAACCTCAAATCTGATCATTAGTTTTAGAATAAGGACTAGAGCTTCACGTGGGGTAGATTAGTGCCCAAAAGAAATGGAAAAGTAACATCCCAGCCTATGTAATAGTCAGATTCCCACAATACTCCACTCCATTGGAAGGGTTTGTGTGGGAGATATGAAAAAAAAGCTAGACTTTTAAAAATGGCTACAAATTTTAGGATGATGGTCAGAAATACAGGGAATTCGAACATCCTGAGACAAATTATCTGCAGCTCCTGTTGTGGCAGATGATAGGTTGGAGATAGGTATTAGAATGGTTCTGGAAATGCGTATGTGTATATATATATATATATATATATATATATATATATATATATATATATATATATATATATATATATATATATATATTGCAAGTAGAATTAGAATCAATAGGCAGGCAGAAAAATAGGAAATTGTTTACAGGGGCGTTTGGAAACAGGCGTTTGAGAACATTTTATTAAGTGTGAAATATGCTTGTGGTTAGCAGAATAGGGAACTAATTACAACATAACTTCAGCAGGAATGGAGATAAACTGTACCTTGGCTTGAGGGCAAGCCCTCTGAACGGCTGTTTACTGCACAGGAAATTATGCTGCAATGTATCTCATGCCACGTAAGGAAAATCCCGAACAGTCCTGTTTGTGCCTTGAGATGTTTCCAGCTGATGACTCATTTCCAGTTTGTGATGCTTATGATCATATGATATCTGCTGATGTATAACTTTAAGATAGTATAAAAACTTGTGCCTTTCCTGTATATGACACCGGACTCTCAGCTTTTTGGCATGAGCCAGGGGAGTCAGGTCCATGCGCACGTACTTCAATAAAGAGAAAGCTGTTTTCCTGATTACGCCTCAGGCCTCATCTGTCATTAAACCAACTATTAATTGATTATTGCGGGGTCTTCTTGCTACACTGCCCTCCCCTCCCCGAATGAAAGCTGAGGTTGTCTGTGGCATGCATCACCCATCAGAAACAAAAGCTTGGGATTACACAAGTAGCAATCAGCTTCAGGATGCTGGTGGGACTTGCAGTGCAAACAAAGAGGAGCGGGCCATCCTGAAACAAAAAAAATATCTCTGCAGAATCTCTCTGCTATTTCCAAAGAGGGCAGGAAAATGCAGACAGCACAAACAAAGGGCAGGGAATTATTTCCTCTGCAAAGAAACAATGGGACTTGAACAACCTCATTGTTCTATGAGGACTTTTGTAGCATAGTGTTTGAATGTTAGGCTAGGATTTAGAAGATCTAAGTCTCACCCCACCACCACCACCATTGTCACAAAAGCATCCTGGCTGACATTGGATTAATCACAACCTCTCAACCATACCAACTTTAGAGGGTTATTTGGATAGCTCCTCCCATTCATTGATGTCTCAAGCTGCTTTCCAGTTTAAGGCTGGTATACATGAGCAGATTAAGAGAGAGAGAGAGAGACTGGGGGGTGGGTGGGGATGGACTTATAAAATTGCTTCTTAAATCCAAAAAGGAACCCAGAACATTGCTGCTCGACCCAAAAGAGACCTGGCTCTTCATCCCAATTGCAGCAAAGGGCACATTGCACACAACTGTGTGTTTCATGTTGAAATGAAAAGAATTGACGGGGGAGCCTGCAACACAGTTGTGAGTGTATTCAGGTAGTGGGCACACTTTTCACTGACCTGGGATGGTCTTTTTATGGGGACAAGTCCCATAGCTGGACAGAGGATTACCTGAGGACAGAGGACCTGATTAGTCCAAGATGTGACGTTTGAATCTCACAGGCTGGTTTAAAGTTAACTGCTGTCAAACTTGGGTGGGAAAAAACAGTGAAAATACCTTGATTAAGCTATTGAGAGCCAAATCTACATGTGCACAAAGAAGCCCCAATGAGGCAACATGATTGATGTACTTTACGTAAGTTGAAGGGAGTCAAATCTGCACTGATACAAAAGTTTGTGCAGGGCATGATTGCTTCTGAAACACAATGGGCAGACATCTAGTTATCTATTACACTTCTTTATGCAGATAAATACCTCACAGATGGTATTCATATTAGATAGCAGTAGGTCTTGTATGTGTTTGTGGTTTTGTGTGTGTGTGTAACACTCTGGTATGGAAGACCCCTACAGAGGACAAGGTGATCATCCTTGGCAACTTCAATGCCAGAGTACGTAAAGACTCGGAAGCCTGGAAAGGAGTACTTGGCAAACACGGCATTGGCAACTGCAATGATAACGGGCGCCTCCTGCTACTGTGGCCAGATCTGCCTGTCCCGCATTGGTTTTGTCAGCCACCAGCGAGCCTGCAGCAGACGTGGACTACTGCACCCTTCTTAAATCTTCGTTTACGAAGTCAAGCCGAGAGAGAGTAACACTCTGGTACTGAGTGCCAGCACTTTCTTCCAACACTCTTCTGAATCCTGCAGGGGGTGTTTGGAATTTGGTGCAACCTTGTATACCCAGCGTGCAGGGGTGGGGGGAGTATAGATGACTGGTGAAGGCAATGGTAAATGACCCGGTTAAAAGTCTGCCAAGGAAACATCATGATGTGATGTCACCCCATGGGTCGGTAATGACATGGTGCTTGCACATTATTACTACATTTACCTTTTATATGTGTGTGTGTGTGTGTGTGTGTGTGAGCACTGGCATCTTTTTCTTTAAAACAACCACAAAGTTTTGGATATTAAATGATTTCAATAGAAAATACATTTCCCCCCGCCCCCAAGAAAGTTCTGTTTCTTTTCCAAATGAGTATGAAATTTCTAGAATATCTCACAGAAGGGATCGTCACTGATTCCAATTGGGCAGAATCAATTAATCCCATTATATAAACAACAAGCGAGAACCCAGAAGGATTTGTAGGGAGCCTCTAATTTCTCCCATCACCCATATTCCTCTTTCCCTTTTGTAAAAAAAACCCCAATAGCCTCTCCTGTTTTCCTGTTTCGTTCTCTCCTGCCCGCCCAATCACCAGATTACCTTTTCTGCATCCCTGCCTTCAGCTTTCCCTTCCCTCCCTCCAGCAGACTCTACTTAGGAGAACTAATGCTCAGTCGTGTGGAGTCAGCTGCTGGGTCACGTCCACTTGTGTAGTAGGGAAAGGAACCTTCAAGATTTCACCTGCTGTGTGGAGAGATCTGAGTTTGTGCTTACAAGTGATTGCAGCTGTTGAAAACAGTTTGCTCATCTTCCGAACATGTTCACCATGAAATTCACCACACCTTTCTAGGAAACCTATACTTAAAAGTTCAGATAAGGACACACAATGTTTAAAATGGATTATGAAAATGATGAAGGATTTCATATTTGACACACCGGAACAATGAAACATGGCTGGAACTGACCCAGTGTCATTTTTAAAAATGTATTTTAGCTCAGTTTTCATTGTTTTAATGTTGTTGTTGTTGTAACTTTAAGATGACATATTGTTATGTACATCTTAATTCGTTAGGCACCTTTTTGGCCCTTCCAAGGGCAGAAAGTCAGGGTATATCTTCTGTAAAATAAATGATAAATTAAAAATTGGTGGTGGCCATTATGCAGCGGCCAACAGTTGCTCACCTCCCATTCACTTGGATGGAACCCTGAGGGTGGGGGGAGCCTATGCAAGCTAAGCATGGGAGAGCTGACCAATTGGGGGTGGGGTGACTGGCTGGCTAGGACTCGTAGCTGCTGCCATCTCTGACCATTCTGGTCCAGCATGAGTTCTGGGGTGGACAGGAGTTGTGCAACTTGCCCTCAAAGGGTCCCACGTGGTAGTGGAGCAAGTCGGACAAGGTTCTGAAGTCTCTGTGAAGGGTTTGAGGAGAACTCCCCTGGATCCATCAGCTATGGGACCTTGGTGGGTGGCGGGTTTCCCACCCTTTTAATTCCTACGTCATGTTCCTACAGTGGCTGTGGTGGTGCCATTGCAAGCTGTCTTCAGTTTCCTGGGGAGCCTTGCTCGCTAGCAGAGGCACCAGGGCTGCCTGGGTTCATGGGGTATGGGCAACCAGACAGTTTTACCAACATAGGAATAAATAATGAATAAAAATAAATTTATTCAAGCACAGTATACTTTCATCTTTCTCAAGAAGAGTACAAGTTCCATCAATATTTTAAGGCTCTCTGGTATATTATTGGGGTTGATTGGTAATATGGATGGCTTAAGTGGCAGTAAGACTACCATTTAGAGAATGCCTACAAATCCACATTGGGCTGTAGGCAATGGAAAGTGGGCGGGGGGGAGGCACAGAAGTTCTCTACAGAGGTATGGTGATAAAGTGGGCCCCTGTGTAGCAGACAGCATGAACAGTTAAAATTCCATCACCATAGCTGTCATGCCCCTTTCCTTTCCACTGTTGTTTTTTCCCCCCTCATACAAGTTAACAGCAACGTTCTCGGCAGTGGTTACCATACAGAAGTTATCCCAGGTTAATAAGGAAGAGAGTGAAAGTTGGGAGGGAAGGTAGCATGATTCAACTGGATTTTATCAGATCTTGGAAGTTAAAAAGGATACATACTTTGATAGAAGACCACCAAAGAGTTCTGCAGAGGAAGACAATATCAAACCAAGTATGCTTCTCACTTGCCTTGAAAGCCCCTTGTTCGGGTTACCATAAGTTTGGTTGTGACTTGATGGCACTTAAGTACATAAAAGTGGGTGAAGGAATGCAGGTCTGGCTGCCTCCTGAGGGAAGGCCCTTGATCAGTTTCTAACTCCAAACCACTTCCATTGCAGCGGTACTAAATAATGTTGTTGTTGTCTGCTGGCTCCAAATGTACTCAAAGCTTCTTTTGCCCCCCCAGTCAGAATGAAGAGGCAGACACAGTATGTTGGGTATAAAACCGGGCCGCTTTATTGAAAGAACTTGTCAAACCTATAACTGGCAGGGATAAGGCCTAGAAGGACAAGCCCTGGGGTCACCCCCTGACCCCGCCTTGTCCTAAGAGGGCGAGCCACCCTGCCCCCAGCACAAGCCCACTGTATTTGGGCTGTTGCTGAGCAGCCAGGCCCCAAGCCATTCTCCACCTGGGTAGCATCAATCCCCCATGGAAAGATCCGCCCAGATTAGGCTTTTCCGTGATCTGCATTCCCTGCACTGAGCCTTACAGCCCATCTGCGGTTCATACAGACCACCCGCACACCTGGTGCTAAGCCATAGGTGCTCCCCTGAAAACACTGTGGCCAATAATGTCAAGTCGTCAGATTCAATAACGAGTCGTTTGTTGAAACAAAATAGCTAGTTTATTGATACTGTTGTTCTCGGCTAGGTTAGTATTGAAAGACTATAGATCATACAGTAGAATGCAATCATATAAGGTACACTTCAAAGGGATTCTTTAGGGAGGGGGACTTTGCAGGGCACATTCACACATTGATGTTACCATTTCATTCTCAGGCCCACTTTGGCCTTGAGTGTCACCGGCTCCAGCCTCCCCGTGAGTTAGGCCTGAGAAAGCTCAGATAAAACTTTCACATATTCCCATTTCAAAGCATGACTACATAACAAAGAAAAGGAGAGGGGAGAGGAGAGGAGAGTCCAAGCTAGCAGCAATGGAATACAGATTGGCTTTACCCAGGATGCCTTTCCCCTGAGCCAGAGTTAGATACAGACTTGACCAGAGTTTTATTCAGACTTGACATACTGCCCCCCCTAAGCCCCCTCCACCGCCCGTTGGGTCTGGTGGAATTTCTTAATCAAATCTCGAGCTAATACATCCTTTTCTGCTACCCATTCATTTTCGCTGACAGGGAAATGTTTCCACTTCACCAGAACCCCATTTCTGACTTTAGAGTCCAGGATTTCTTGGACCTCGTGGTGACTCTGATTCCCAATTAACACTGGTTGGGGGGCTGTTGTTCGAGGATGCCAAGTTGAAGAGCCGGGGTCCCGATGGAGCACGCTGCAATGAAATACAGGGTGTATTTTACTAAGGGCTTTGGGCAATTCTAGTTCTACGGTCACTGGGTTAATGATCCATTTGATTTTGAACGGCCCCAGGAACTTGTAGGCTAGTTTCTTGGAAGGTTGGTTGAGAGGCAGGTTTTTGTTGACAGGAACACAGAATCCCCTACCTTGAAGCCCCAGGCTGGGGCATGAGATTTATCATAGTACTTTTTATAGGTCTCTTTTGCCGCCTCCAAGTTTCCCGGAATGCTTTTCCAACTCCCGCTCGGTCCCTTCCACCACTGCTCGAAAGCAGAGGGCTCCCTGGAGGGCTCCCCTCCTGGTAACAAAGGTATTGGTTTGCCTTCGTAGCCATATACCGTGGAAAAAGGGGAGGCTTTGGTTGAACTATGCACACTATTGTTGTAAACGTATTCTGCAAAGGGGAGGAGGTCGACCCAGTCAGACTGGCAGTGGTTGATGAAGCACCTGAGGTATTGTTCCAGAACCCCGTTCACCCTCTCAGTCTACCCGTCTATCTGGGGGTGATAGGCTGTGCTTAGGCCTTGTTCTATCCCCACCAGTTTACAGAACTTCCGCCAAAAGGTGGCAATGAACTGCGGCCTGCGGTTGCTAATGACCTTGTCTGGGAATGAGTGGAGTTTTACCACGTGGTCAAAAAATAGGGTGGCCAGTTTCTTCGCCGTGGGGAGTTGGGTGCACGGGATGAAGTGGGCTTGCTTTGAGAATGTATCGACCACCATCAGGATTACTGTTTTCCCTTGTAAGGGGGGTAACTCCACTATAAAATCCATGGACACCACCGACAAGGGGCGCTTAGTGGTTTCTAAGGGCTGTAGGAGCCCTGGCGGTTCCCCTCCCCCCCTCTTTTTTGCCATGATGCAGATGGGGCAGCCGGCCACATACTCATAAGAACATAAGAGAAGCCATGTTGGATCAGGCCAATGGCCCATCCAGTCCAACACTCTGTGTCACACAGTGGCAAAAAGTTTTATATATACACACACACTGTGGCTAATAGCCACTGATGGACCTGTGCTCCATATTTTTATCTAAACCCCTCTTGAAGGTGGCTATACTTGTGGCCGCCACCACCTCCTGTGGCAGTGAATTCCACATTTTAATCGCCCTTTGGGTGAAGAAGTACTTCCTTTTATCTGTTTTAACCTGTCTGCTCAGCAATTTCATCGAATGCCCACGAGTTCTTGTATTGTGAGAAAGGGAGAAAAGTACCTCTTTCTCTACTTTCTCCATCCCATGCATTATCTTGTAAACCTCTATCATGTCACCCCGCAGTCGACGTTTCTCCAAGCTAAAGAGTCCCAAGCATTTCAACCTTTCTTCATAGGGAAAGTGCTCCAGCCCTTTAATCATTCTAGTTGCCCTTCTCTGGACTTTCTCCAATGCTATAATATCCTTTTTGAGGTGCGGCAACCAGAACTGCACACAGTACTCCAAATGAGACTACACCATCGATTTATACAGGGGCATTATGATACTGGCTGATTTGTTTTCAATTCCCTTCCTAATAATTCCCAGCATGGCATTGGCCTTTTTTATTGCAAACGCACACTGTCTTGACATTTTCCGTGAGTTATCTACCATGACCCCAAGATCTCTCTCTTGGTCAGTCTATGCCAGTTCACACCCCATCAACTTGTATTTGTAGCTGGGATTCTTGGCCCCAATGTGCATTACTTTGCACTTGGCCACATTGAACCGCATCTGCCACGTTGATGCCCACTCACCCAGTTTCAACAGATCCCTTTGGAGTTCCTCACAATCCTCTCTGGTTTTCACCACCCTGAACAATTTAGCGTCATCCGCAAACTTGGCCAATTCACTGCTCACTCCCAACTCTAAATCATTTATGAACAAGTTAAAGAGCATGGGACCCAGTACCGAGCCCTGCGGCACCCCACTGCTTACCGTCCTCCACTGTGAAGACTGCCCATTTATACTCACTCTCTGCTTCCTATTACTCAGCCAGTTTTTGATCCACAAGAGGACCTGTCCTTTTACTCCATGACTCTCAAGCTTTCTAAGGAGCCTTTGATAAGGAACTTTATCAAAAGCTTTCTGGAAGTCAAGGTAAACAACATCTATCGGGTCTCCTTTGTCCACATGTTTGTTCACCCCCTCAACGAAATGTAACAGGTTAGTGAGGCAAGATCTTCCCTTGCAGAACCCATGCTGAGTCTTCCTCAATAACCCGTGTTCATCAATGTGCCTACTCATTCTGTCCTTGATAATGGTTTCTACCAACTTTCCCGGTATTGAAGTCAGACTGACTGGCCTGTAATTTCCCGGATCTCCTCTGGAACCTTTTTTAAAGATGGAGGTGACATTTGCTACCTTCCAGTCCTCAAGAACGGAGGCAGATTTCAATGAAAGATTACAGATTTTTGTTAGAAGATCCACAAGTTCAGCTTTGAGTTCTTTCAGAACTCTCAGATGTATGCCATCCGGACCCGGTGACTTATTAGTTTTTAATTTGTCTATCAGTTGTAGGACCTCCTCTTTTGTCACCTCAATCTGACTTAGGTCTTTCAACACCCCTTCCAAAATTAGTGGTTCTGGGGCTGGCAAAAAGTTCTCGTCTTCCACAGTGAAGACGGAGGCAAAAAATTCATTTAGCTTCTCAGCCATTTCCCTATTCTCCTTCAGTAATCCTTTTACCCCATGGTCATCCAGGGGCCCCACTGCCTCCCTGGCTGGTTTCCTACTTCTAATATATTTGAAGAAATTTTTATTGTTGGTCTTTATGTTTTTTGCAATATGCTCCTCATAGTCCCTTTTTGCCTGCCTGATCACAGTCTTGCATTTGATTTGCCACAGCCTGTGTTCCCTTTTACTAATCTCACTTGGACTGGTTTTCCACCGCTTAAAGGAGTCCTTCTTACCTTTTACAGCTTCCATTACTTTGTTTGTTAACCATGCAGGCCTTTTCTTATACCTGTTTGTGCCTTTCCTAACTTGTGGTATGTATTTTATCTGAGCTTCTAGGATTATAATTTTAAATAGTGTCCAAGCTTCCCCAAGGGTTTTGATCGTATGTACCTTTCCTTTCAGTTTCCTCCTCACATGCCTCCTCATCTCAGTGTATTTACCCCTTTTAAAGTTAAACGTGGTTGTGGCGGTCTTTTTGGATAACTCCCTATTTATACAAACGGTGAAATCAATAACATTATGGTCACTGCTCCCAAGCGGCGCAATCACTTTTACATCTCTCACCAAGTCTTGGGCATTACTTAGGACCAAATCCAGGATCACCCCACCCCTGGTAGGTTCTGAGACCATCTGCTCCATAGCACAGTCATTGAGAGCATCAAGAAACTCAATCTCTTTCTCTCGACCAGAAAACATATTGACCCAATCAATTTGCGGGTAGTTAAAATCACCTGTTACGACACAGTTTTTATGTTTAGCCGCTATCTTTAAGTCTTCCATCATATTATAATCGTTCTCTCTCTTTTGAATTGGTGGGTGATAACAAACTCCCATAGTTAAATTTCCTTTTGGGCCCTCTATTTCAACCCAAAGCATTTCTAAAAGTGAATCTAATTCTCTGACCTCAGTCTTACTGGACCGTATATCCTCTCTGACATACAGAGCCACCCCACCTCCAACCGACAAGTCCTTCTTTAGGGATGGCCACCAAAACTGCCTGCTGACTAGGTGCAGGGTTTTCACCTAGCCGAAAGGCCCCGCCATTTTGTTGGAGTGACAGAACTTCAACACTTCCCCTCTTAAGGGTTTTGGGATATAAAGTTTCTCCCCCCGGTACCATAGTCCGTCTCTCCCTTTTTCCACCCCCTCCGGCCGTTCTTCCCCTTCCCTTTCTGTCTCCACGGCCAGTCTTTCCTTGCTAAGTCCTTCCAGCTCCCTCCTCTTCTGCGATCGGGTGGTGACCATGTCCGCTACTTGGGAAGGTGGGATCAGGGAGTCTACTACCTCTTCCCTCTGGTTTTCGTGTTGGGGGAGCCATGACAAGGCGTCCGCTAGAAAATGTCTATTCCCTGGGATGTGCCGCAGGGTGAAGTCAAATTTGGAAAAGAACCCCGCCCACCGGACCTGTTTCTTGCTCAGCTTTCTCTTCCCAGTGAGGGCTTCAAGATTTTTATGGTCTGTCCAAATCTCAAATGGCACTTTTGCCCCTTCTAACCAGGACCACCAGGTTTTTAGGGCAAACATAACAGAAAACTTCCTTTCCCCACACCGACCAGTTTCTTTACTCCCCTGAGAATTTCCGGGAGATGTAAGCGCAGGGCCTTAATTTCCCCTCCCCGTCTCTATGCATGAGAATGGCTCCAACAGCGACGTCGGAGATGTCGCATTGCACAACGAAGGCCCGCTGCACGTCGGGGTGGCTTAGGTCCGGCTCACTTGTGAACAGGCATTTCAGTTTATCAAAGGCCGCTTGGCACTTCGGGGTCCAATTTAAACGGGCTCACAGCCGTTTAGCCTCTGGCCCTTTTCCCTTCATCTTTAGGAGCTCTGTCAAGGGCAGGGCAATTTGGGCGAACCCCTCTATGAATGTTTTGTAGAAATTTGCAAATCCGAGGAAGGATTGGTGCTGTCTACACCGCCTGCACCTTGGCCGGGTCCATCGCCAACCTCTTTTCTGATACGCGGAACCCTAAGTAATCTAGCTCTGTCTGATGGAATTTGCACTTAGACAGTTTAGCGTACAGTTGGTGCTCTAGCAGGGTGCTGAGCACCTCCCTCACCAGTTTCACATGTGATTGCTCATCTTGTGAATAAATAATGATGTCATCCAGGTACACCACCACCCCCTTGTACAGAAACTTTTTAAGTACATCATTGATAAAGTTCATGAACACTCCCGGGGTCCCCTGTAACCCAAAGGGCATAACCAAATATTCAAACTGTCCCATGGTCATATTGAATGCCGTTTTCCATTCATCCCCCTCCTTGATGCACACCCGGAAGTACGCACCTCTCAAGTCCAGTTTGGTAAAGATTTTGCCCGCCGACACCGTGCTCAGCAAGTCCCGAATGAGGGGGATGGGGTAGGTGTTGGACATGGAAATTGCGTTTATCCCGCAAAAGTCCGTGCAAAGTCTAAGCGAGCCATCCTTCTTCTTCCTGAACAAAACTGGGGCGGCATGGGGGGCTATGGCCGGTCTAATGAAACCTCGCTCGAAGATTACGTCTAAGAATTTGCGGAGTTCCTTTTTCTCCGCCCACCCCATCGGGTACAGTTTTGCCTTGGGCAGGTTCTCCCCCGGGATCAACTCTATGGCTCAGTCCGTACTCCTGTGGGGGGGGGGTAGCTGGTTGGCCCCTTGTTCACTAAACACCCCCATCAAATCCCAGTAAGCGCTCAGGACGGGGTGCACTTCCTCCACCGACATGCACGCCCGCTCCTTGGCCACGGGAGTGCGTGGGCCCCAGGCCAGGTCCCACAAGTGGTTCCTGCAGAGGGGGTCTATGAATCGGATTGTCTGAGCCCCCCACCAGATGCAGGGCTCATGTCTCTCCAGCCAGCCCACTCCCAACACCACAGGATAGGAGCCCTATTGTTCTCAGCTAGGTTAGTATTGAAAGACTAAAGATCATACAGTAGAATGCAATCATATAAGGTACACTGCAAAGGGATTCTTTAGGGAGGGGGACTATGCAGGGCACATTCACACATTGATGTTACCATTTTGTTCTTAGGCCCACTTTGGCCTTGAGCATCACCGGCTCCAGCCTCCCCCTGAGTTAGGCCTGAGAAGGCTCAGATAAAACTTTCAAATATTCCCAAGCATGACTACATAACAAAGAAAAGGAGGGGGGAGAGGAGAGTCCAAGCTAGCAGCAATGGAATACAGGTAGGCTCTACCCAGGATACCTTTCCCCTGAGCCAGAGTTAGATACAGACTTGACCAGAGTTTTATACAGACTTGACAAATACATCCTCCAGCCTGCGACCAAACAAAACTCATACTAAAAACCCTAACACTACAAGGCAGTACAAGGTAGGCAAAAAACAACTCCACATGGGCCAATTCTGTGAAGATGAAAAAATTCCTACCTGGCCCCTAATAAGGCAACCGGTGAAAACCTGTACTGCCAAAAGGGGAGGGCGGGCAGAGAGCACGAAACAAACTGCGTACTTCTGGGCACGGTCGGGGCTTATATAGCCCCAACGCCGCGCCCAGAAGAAGCACTCGCATGCGCCGGGGCTGTCACTCATCCGCTCCCTCCTTTCGAGCGGGCAAAGACGGCCCCTAGCCTAAACGCCGGCGATGCCGGCTTGGCTGGGAAGGGGCCAGACCTTTTGCTTTGTTTGTTTGCTTGCTTGCTTTTGCAAGTGATCTACAAATGACTTAGAAAAGTTCAGTTGTTGTTTTTCATAGTTCATGCACATTGGAGCAAAAAAAAAAATCCAACTTCAAGTATAGGCTAGTATAGACAACTTCAAGTATAGACAGAGAGCAGAAAAGATAATTGGGTTTTAGTGGATAGCTCAATGCAACCATCAAACCAGTGTGCTATAGCAGCGAAAAGGGCAAACTCTATATTAGGGATTATTAGGAAAGTGATCAAAAATAAAATGGCAGATACTGTAGTGGCTCTGTATAAAGCTAGATCATTTGGAATACTTGTATACATTTCTGGTCACTGTATCTCAAAAAGGACATTGCAGAGCTGGAAAAAGTACAGAGGAGAGCAACCAAGATGATTAGGGGGCTGGAGCCGCTTTCCTATCAGGAAAGGCTGAAGAGGCTGGGAATTTTCAGATTAGAAAAGAGACAACAAAGGAGGTGGGCATGATGGAAGTTTATAAAATTATAGTAGAGAGAGTTGACAGAGATTTTTTTTTCTCTGCCCAAAATATTAGAACATGAGGGCTGGCTACCTATCTATCTATCTATCTATCTATCTATCTATCTATCTATCTATCTATCCGTCATCATCATCATCTTCATCATCATCTGTCTAATCTCTGTCTGTCTGCCATCTATCAATCATCTGTCATCATCCTCTAATCTCTGTTGTCTTTCTTTCTTTCTTTCTTTCTTTCTTTCTTTCTTTCTTTCTTTCTTTCTTTCTTTCTTTCTTTCTTTCTTTCTTTCTTTCTTTCTTTCTTTCTTTCTTTCTTTCTTTCTTTCTTTCTTTCTTTCATCACCCATATCATCTGCCTATCATCTTTCATCATCTGTCTATCATATTTGCATGCCAACCTTCCCCGAGGCATCCAGATTGACACACATGGTTCTCCATGATTCACTTTCATCTACAACAAAATTCCTAAGATAGGGAGGCTTCCACTGTCCTTGTTTTCTGCAAACTATGCAAAACGGAATAATTCAAAGGGCTTTCTTGCACAGGCAAATGGGAATGCAGTGAATGAATTGGTTCAGAAAGTTGCATTGTAAAGGGATAGGGACTTTTGCCTATGCGACTCTATTCCTAACATTGCATTTATGCTCAAGACAGGTAGTTTCTATACCATTAGGGTCAAGGGTAAATATGTATACTTTGTCACAGGTTTGTTTAGCTTATGATTTCTGTTGTCCAAACCTTACAGCACTGTTCATCAAGTGTCTCATCCTGTACTTGATTTACACTATGTAATCTGCCTTCAGCTTCAGCAAAAAAAGGCACCTATAAATAACCTAAATTTCACAAACCCAGTCTGTCCATCAATACAATCACCCAAGTAATCCTTCTCTGAGGATTGTCTTCCCATAATTAATGGCAAGTGCTTGACCTGTGGAATGCAGAAAAGGCAGCAACAGACTGCAATGTATTGAAATAGAGCAACAGTGCAATACATGAATTGTTGCTAAGGGTTATTTCTACTAAATTAATAGAGAGATACAGGATTGGATCCAAACAGATTCTCACTCAGCCTGGCCCAGTAACCCTCACTGTTACAGCCCGTGTCCAACAATGTTTTTGTCCATGCATACCCCATAACCTCGAGCATGGATTGGGGTAGTCAAAAGGAACCCCTTCCTTTCTTTTCCACCTGCAGAAAAGATGGCTAGATCCAATCCAATACTCAGCCAAGAAAATTGTGCATACTTTAAAAATGCCTCAGAGAACAAACACCATCATTCCATCTCCCCTGCAATTAGCAAAAGAACTATAATTAAAACTTCTGCTCCTAAAATGCCATATGGAGCTCTGCTGGCCACTAACAAACAACGTGGTGGATGGTTATAAATATAGCAGTCATTTCCAATACTTCAATTTCTATAGGAATCAAACTGTTAGTCAGGGCATTGTCCATTCATAAAAGGTCATTATCATAACAATGACTATCACAACGGTGCTGCATACGAGGGAATCTGCAAGGAACCTGCGGACTGAGACAATGCTGACACTTAGCATGGCAGCCATTACGGTCTTGTTGCAATTTGTGCCACTATGCAGGGCTCAGGTAAATAAATGTAGGGTCCAGGATCCTCCAGCTACTGTTCACAAGTATTATAAGCCATGAGATCTCATCTTGGGAGGCATTGCTTCTCAGACTTTCTTCATCTCCAGTCCAAAGGCTTTCAATGAACAACCTTCTCAGGAACTGCTTAAGGATTTCATGTAAGAAATTGAGTGTTAGGGGTTTCTTGTGGTTTTCCTCATTCCACGTTACTTTGAATAGCACAGCAACTGCAGCAATGCATTTAAGAGCTTCCATAGCTTCGATATCAACCTGGGATCTTTTCTATCACTGTCATGACATAGGCCTGATAATGCAACTATTCTCCCAGATTCTGCCATCAGCATTCTAGGCATCTGCCCACTGGCTGCTGGTGTCCTACCTCTCTGGTGCATTAGGGACTTGGGGATCTCAAAGACAGAGGTCAGTCAAGAGTGATCCTGTCAATAGCAGCTTCCAGAACAGTATTCTGGGATTCTATCAGCCACTCAGACTATGATGTGTCATTAATGGTATTAACGTGGCAAACTGGAAGATCATGTATTTCTCATCTCAAATGTATGTTTCATTCTAGCGTTGTGACTAAGAATTACCAGCACATCCTGGCCTTGGAGTTTGCTATAAAAGAGATCAATGAAAATCCCCAGATTTTGCCCAACATCACCCTAGGATTCCATATCTATGACAGTTATCTGGACGCCACGTGGACCTATCATGCCACACTGCAGCTGATTTCCATGAGAAATAGATTTGTTCCCAACTACACTTGTGCTCTGCAAGACAGTTTAATGGCAGTAATTGGAGGACTTGCTTCTGAAACCTCTCATCAGATAGCAAATATTTTGGGCATCTACAAGATTCCACAGGTAGAATGTGTGAATGGGTATAAAAATTTGCAAGCCACTAATACGGCATTTATTTTTTTTTCAGATATGATTCTGTAGTTTTGAAAAAGAGATGGCTGTGTATAATAAAAAGCTAAGACGTTCATAATAATTACATATATATTCCGTGACTCTGTGTTGTAGTTATAATATATGGTTTTATTAATGGCACCTTTAATGGAAGTTTCCAATGTTAATAAAATGGAATCTCTGGATACAACTTTTGGTTTACTCATATTGTTATCTAGAAGTCAAAGAAAGCCTCTGTTAGAAAAGTTTATTCAAGAAATACTTTGCAGATGAAAATTGTTATACTAAACATTTCAGAAATGAATGTTACAGCCCATCATAGTATTTAATGTATTATAGAACCGAGAGACCTCAGTCAAAGATTTAATAGTTAATATGAGTATTTAATATTTAGAAACTATCATTATAGTTTAGAAAATGCATACTCCAATATATGTTCTCTTACACTCACAACTAATTATTCTTTCTTTCTTCTACACCCCAACTCCAATATCTCCACCCCAACTCCAACTTCACGCCAACTTTAGGTTCTTTTTGGTTTTGCTCCAGGGATAACAGAGAAAACCCAGGTCCTTTCCTTTTATCAAATGGTCCCAAATGAAGCCATTCAATATATGGGGATTCTCCAATTACTTCTCTATTTCAAGTGGGTGTGGGTTGGATTAATTGTTGATAACGAACATGGAGACAAGATGGCAGAGATGATGCTTCCAGTATTTTCCCAGAAAGGCATCTGTTTTGCCTTGTTGAAAGAAACTACCGCTTAAGTTTTCAGGATAACATTGAGGATACGTTTGAATTGCTAACAGAAATATGCAATAAAATCATGAGTAGCACAGTAAATGTAGTTATTTTTTTTGGAGAAGTTAATTCCATGATAAATTTGAGGTTACTGCTATCTTTACCAGGTACAAAAGAAATGCCCAAATACAAAGTATGGATTTTGACTGCCCAGATGGATTTCCAGTCAATTACCTTCTACCAAGATTGGGACATACAGATTGTGCATGGTGCATTGTCCTTTGCAGTTCACTCCAGTGAACTAAAAGGATTCAAACAGTTTCTTCACGGCAGAAACCCTTTCAATACAAAAGAAGATGGCTTCATTTGGGATTTCTGGCAGCAGGCATTCTACTGTACGCTCCCTAACTCTGTTCTGGACAAGAAGGGAGATACCTGCAATGGAGAAGAAAGGCTGGAGAAGCTTCCAGGACCTTTGTTTGAAATGAGCATGACGGGCTACAGCTATAGCATCTACAATGCTATGTATGCCGTGGCCCATGCAGTACAAGTCATGTATTCATCCAAATGCCATCAGGGAGTAATGATGGTGGGAGACAGAAGGAAGCATTGCAATCAGCAGACATGGGAGGTATTTGGGCTGAAATCTGTCCTCTAGTTGGGACACTCATTAATTCATTACTATTGGTGATTTGAGCGTTATTGCAGTTTTTCTAATTTTTTAAACTCTGCTGTGGGTGAACCTAGGAGTTTTGTTAGTTCCTCATTAGCATCACTGAGATAGCACCACAATGCTATGTGTACTTTGGTGGATCTATTCAGTCTCATGTGTAATATCTTAAACTCCTGTACTTTTATAGAGTGGTAAACTGCAGTACTGCAATCCAAACTCTGCTCACAACCTGAGTTCAATCCCAGTGGAATCTGGGTTCAGGTAGCCAGCGCAAGGTTGATTGAGCCTTCCATCCTTCTGAGGTCGGTAATATGAGTACCCAGCTTGCTGGAGGTAAAGTGTAAATGATGGAGGAAGGCAAAGGCAAACCACCCCGTAAAAATTCTGCCTTGAAAACTGTGATGCAATGTCACTCCAGAGCTGGAAACAACTGGTGCTTGCACAGGGGATTACTTTTACTTCTTACCTTTTTGCATTTATATTTTCTTGCATACTATCTCTGCTTTTCTTTTGTTCCAGCTTCACCAATTTTTGAAACATGTCTCATTTAACAACAGTGTTGGGGACAAGGTTTCTTTTAATCAACATGGGCAATTAATAGCAGGATTTGATGTTATCAACTGGGTCACATTCCCAAACCAATCTTTTGTTAGAGTGAAAGTTGGCAGGATGGATCCCCAAGGCCCTCCAGACCAAACACTCACCATTCGTGAGGATGCCATTGAGTGGCACAGCTGGTTTAACCAGGTAGATTTGAATAAAGACATTTTGTGAAGTGTCCCACAGTTGAGCGATGGCTAAATGGTTGCAAAATGAGGGAACACATTATGATGTAGATCAATGGAAAGGGAGGACAGCACACTTGACTAAGCTGGATGTAGGTTGGGTAAGATCTTCCTTGCTATCTGAATCTCAGGAATAACTTAGACAAATCTTTGGGTGCCTTACTCTGCCATAGACATTGCTATGTTTTGAACATCATGTAGTATCCTTGCTTAGCCGGCAGGAAATTTTCTCAGTTTAAGGAACATCCTCCAACTTGTGGCTTTAATTTTTCTTAAGTGGAGTTGAAAGATAGAGGCATCACCTCTAAAACTGCAGTCCTGTGCATGCCAAACTGGGAATTTCTCACTGAACTACATAGGATTTACCGCTTACTAAGCAACCAAATAAGAAGGGCCATTCGAAATCTAATCCATGCATGACTGGGAAAAACTACTCTTTGTTCCATGATGTGTTTTGTTTAGAATGTTATAAATTCAAACAATGAATATTCTTCTTTCTTTGATGCTTTAGACTCAGCCACTTTCTGCATGTAATGACAATTGCTATCCTGGTCAGAGCAAGAAAATGAAAGCGGGGAAGCCATTTTGCTGCTATGATTGTATTTCATGTCCAGAAGGGCAAATATCTGACAAAAAAGGTGAGCAGTATTAATCTATGGAGATACTAAGGAATGTACATGTAAGATGAATCTACATTTGATGGTCTTAAAGGTTTGTTGTATTGCTTCAACATGGCTACCCACCAGGATCGATCTACCCTATTGTGTCAAATATGAATTATGGATTACTGTTCTGTATATGTACAAATGTGCAGACTTTGGTATGCAAGACGTGAGCATGGCTGAACAATAGGATTTTTTGTAGGACATTAATTCATAGGGTTACCATATGTTGGAAATGACTTGATGGCATTTAACACATGCATACAGTCACACTCACAATTTGTTCCCAATTTTAATACAAAAACTTAGCTAAGTCAAATTATTATATGTTAAATTTACACTGACTAAAAAGTTATACATTCAGTTCACATTTATAGTTTATAGTCCCAGGATATCACAACATACTTAATGTATTGTGTTGGTAAAATCTTGTAATGGCATACTAAATAAGTTATAAATGTTTTGTTCTGTAATTAGCTTTCCTGTCGTGTGGCAGTTCGTAGGATTAAGAGCTATTTACTTTGATTGCGTTTGTTCTTGAGGACCCAGGATTCAATGGGTACAGAATTTAGTGATTCACTCATTCATGAAGTTCGTAGGATTAAGAGCTGATCACCCTCTTCACTTTGTTTGATTTTGTTCTTGAAGACTGAGAATTCAATGGGTACAGAATTTAGTGATTCACTCATTCATGAAGGTAGTATATTGAAGATAGTAATAAGACTCTGTGTATTCCATTGGTTTTCCATATCCTTGTGAAAGAAATAAAAGGAAACACTTTTCTTTAACATAAAAAGCTCTAAAGTACTGAACAGAAAATGCTAGACAAATCTGTATATTGGAAGAAATACCAAGATGAACAAGAACATGGGCTCTCTGTATAACTTCTTCTTGTATAAAATGTACAGCAAATCTTATCATAAGTCTTTCAGGACATCGGAATGTACATTTCTGGGTATCTGCTTCATATCATTTGCCCCCCCAGTCGAAAGAAGAGACAGACACAAGATATTGGGTTTAAATCAGGCCGCTTTATTAAACTCAATTAACCTGTAAACTCGGCAGGGATAAGACTTAACCAGACAAGCCCCTGGGGTCACCCACGGACCCCGCCTTGTCCAAAGGGCAAGCAACCCTGCCCCCAGCACAAACCCGCTGTATTCGGGTTGTAACTGAGCGGCCAGGTCCCAGCCATTCTCCACCTGGGCTAGCATCGATCCCCCATGGAAAGATCCGCCCAGGTGAGGCTCACCGTGATATGAATTCCCCGCACTGAGCCGTGTAGCCCATCTGCGATTCATACAGACCACACGCACCAATGGTGCTAGGCCATAGGTGCTCCCCTGCAAACACTGTGCCCAAAATATCCCCGGCCACCGCCAATGCCAAGCCTCTGCTTAGGCATTAGCGCCCCAACTGGCAGCCCAGAGCCGACCGCAAGCCCTGCCGAATCTCATCTAAAAAGGCCCGGTTGCCCAATTCTGAAAGGTGAACCCCATCAGACCGATACAGATCAGCATCTTCGACCCGTATGGCCGGATGAGGAAGGAAAATACCCAAGCCATCATCCATGGCTTTTTGTATAGCCCTATTAGCCTTGCGCCTAGTGCGCTCAATCCCCCCAGGTGAAAGGGCGTACCTCCACACCCTGCGTGGCAGAATCACTGACCACACCAGGCTCACCCATGGCCATCTCCATTTAATTTCCCGAAGATCGGCCAGCGCCTGCTGCGAGAGAGCCTTCCCTCGCAGCATCCCCAGGTCGTTCCCACCCAAGTGAACAACCAATATGTGTGGAGGCGGAGCAGCCCTTTCCCTGAACAATAAGGGCATAATACCAGGCCACCGCAGGCCCCGACGACCCAGCCATTCCACGACTGCCCATGCACTGAGGCCCAGCTGGGTGCCCACTGAAGACCGCCAAGCATGATGAGCGGCCCAGAACACCATGCTGTGCCCGCAGATGAGAATACACCACCTCTCACCACGAGCCACAGCACCTGAAAGACAAAAAAGTGTCAGGCCGGTTATTTTAAAAAGGCAATACCACCCACGCCTGACCATCGACTCCTTAGGGCACTAATGGGCGCACATATGTTTTAAAGGCCGCCAACTGCCATCGCCCAATGCGCTGTATAGTAGCTGGCGTGTAACCCATAGAAGCAGCAGTGGAGGCAGCTCCAATGCGAAACGAATGCGTCCTGAATTTGACGCCCTTCAGGCCTATTGCGGCCAGAGCCCGACTCGTCACCACCCAGAACTGATATTTGGTGAGGGGGGATCCATCCTCATGCCTGAAGAAGGGGCCCTCCCCACTGCCCCTAATCTGAATGTAATGCCTAACAGCCCGCACCGGACACAACTCGTGGACCGCACACTGTCCAAGAGTGATGATGGACCCCTTCTGCCCTTGGTCAGTCTTGGACTGCTGGAGCATCAAAACGATCTGCCCTTGATCAATTTTGATGTATCCGGCTTGGAGCGCCCGCATTGAAACGTCAGTCTTAGACTGCATCACTAATTCACTGATCCGTAGGGCGCCAAAAAATGCCACCAACGAAGCCGCATGAAACAAAGCGGCCTCGAAAGGGGAAGAACAAATGGCCGGCCAGCTGCCAAACAGCCCCTTCAAAACGGAAGGGGAGATGGGCTGCCGGTCATCAACGCATGGGCCACGCTCCCTGGCCCAACCCTCCAGCATTTTCCTGATCCTAAAATCGGCCGTACTATCTGCAAACCCATGGGCTTTACTAATAAAGGCCAATGCCGCCAGTTGGCCCCTAATAGTCTTTAACCCCAGACCCCTCTGTTTCTGAAATACGCTGAATTGCATAATATGAGCCGTGGGAATCGGCCAGCAATCCTTCAGCGCAGCAGCCCTCCTAAACTCCTGAAATTGAGAGGCCGCTCTATCATAAGCCCTTCTAGTACTAGGCGCTAAAGCCAACTGAATGGCCCTACCGGCTTCAGCTTCCCAAGCCGCCATAGATCCAAGGGCATCCGCTCCGGCCGCGAGTCCGCTTCTGGGGCAAGCTGCCGAAAACACTCCATCTGTTGGTGAGATAGAGCGTCCGCCACCCCATTGCAGACCCCAAGTACATGCCTTGCAGTGAACAAAATGTTCAACTGGAGGCAACGAAGCATAAAAGATCTAACCAGATTCATGACCAGATTCATGACTTTGAAGTCAAGGAGTTGATAACATGTACCACTGCCATGTTATCACACCAAAAGAGCACAGAATGGTTGGCAAGTTGCTCGCCCCAGAGCCAAACGGCGACTAGGATAGGGAAAAATTCCAAAAATGTCAGGTCCCTACTGAGCCCACTGTCCAACCATTCTGCAGGGCATTGCTCCGCACACCAATGCCCCCTAAAGTACACACCAAAACCAGTAGATCCAGAGGCATCAGAGGAGATCTGAAGTTCAGCTTCGATCTTCAACTCCTCCCTCCAAAAGGAAACACCATTGAATGCATCCAAAAACACCTCCCAAACCTCCAGGTCCGCCCGCATTCCTGCAGACACCCGAACACGATGATAGGGGGAACGCAATTGCCGCATAGCGTCACAAAGATGCCGCAAGAAAGCCCTACCTGGTGCCACCACTTTGCATGCAAAGTTAAGGTGACCCACCACCTGCTGCAACTCCAGCAACGGAACCTTACGCCGACCTTTCAGTGCAGCCAACCGGGCCCTGAGGTCCATTACTTTCGCCTCTGGCAGCCGAGAAGCCTGTTTGTGGGTATACAGCTCAATACTCAGAAAGGTAAGTACCGAACTGGGCCCTTCAGTCTTCTCATGCGCCAACAGAACCCCCAACTCGTTGGCTAAATCATGAAAGGAACACAACAACTTAGCACACTGCCCAGTGCCCGGAGGACCAACCAAAAGGTAGTCATCCAGGTAATGTGCCGTGTCGTTGCAACCAGTCCTGTCCCGCAGCACCCACTCAATAAAGGAACTAAAACGTTCGAATGCGGCGCAGGATACCGAATTTGCCCTCGAAGCAAAAACTCAGGAGCTCGAAATCCTCGGGATGCACTGGCAAGAGACGAAATGCTGACTTGATGTCACATTTCGCCATCTCAGCCCCAACGCCACAACCCCGCACTACTTTGACCGCTTGGTCAAATGAAGTGTACCTCACCGAACACAGTTCCTCGGGGATGGCGTCATTGACTGACGCCCCCTTGGGGTATGACTGGTGATGTATGAGACGATACTCACCGGGCACCTTCTTAGGCACCACCCCCAAGGGAGATACCCGCAATGTGGGTACAGGCGGCGAATCAAAGGGTCCAAGGACCCTGCCCTCCTGGCACTCCTTGGCGATCTTTGCTCGAACTATGTGCTCGAGACCTGCCACTGACTTAAGGTTGGGAGCCAAAAAAGGGGCCCTAGGCCCCTGGTAAGGGATCCTGAACCCAAAGGAAAACCCCTCCCACAAGTATTGCCCATCCGCCTTGCGAGGGTACTTTTCCAATAAATTATTGAGAACCCTCAGCCGAATGGGGCTGGGCCCCTTTTCCAGTGGGCTGCTGATTGTTGCCGCCACCCCCAGGGCACCTGACCCAGGCTTTAGGCTTCGATCTACTGCAGGCGGAAAGGGAATGAGGCCCGCTGCACAGCGGGCACTCGTGCTTGAACTTGCAGAGCTTCCTGGGGCACACTCCCTTAGAAGCGAACTCCCAACATAGCAGCCGGGATTGAACCGGCTGGCCTGCTGACGGGCGGGCCCCTGCAGTAAGCTGCTGCTGTTGCTTCTGGACTAAATGTCCGCTGTCGGACCTGTCACCAGCATTAGGCTTTGCCGGGGACATCAGCTGCAGCCAAAACTGCTGGCTGACCTGGTCCCAAGGCAACCCCGGGTTGACGGCGGCCCTCATATGGAAGGCTTCGTCGTATTGCAGCCATGCTGCATCGACGAAGTCCGTATATGCCCTGTAAATAATGGCAATGTATTGAAAAAGGGCGGCCGCACGTGCCAGTTGTGCCCTGGCAATAAGACCCGCATAAATTAAAAAGCCAGGGAGTCAGTTTGCCCAAGTCCTATCTACCTTTCGGCGTTTCAATTTCTCCTTCTCCTTCTCGTCGAGCTCATCTTTGCTTTTCTTCTCGAGCTCTCTATAGAGAAGGCTGAACACATCCACATACTCTCCACGCAGGATCTTTTCACGGGTAACCCCCGTTAAATGATTTCCCAGAGGCAACGAGGTGTCGCCATATGGAAGCGCATGGAATGGTATGCTCGCATAAGGGTTCAGCGGGTAAAACCACCCGCCTCCTAGCCCAGTAGGCCACATTCCGTGTAGCTGGGCATATTGCTGCCCACCCCAAGGCAGAACCCCCTGGGAAGGCAGTCCTGTGGAAACTGCAGGTGTCGCTGAGACTGCCTGTAGACCAGCTGCCTGTAAGCCAGGACTACCTAATCCAGGCCCCTGAGTAGCTGAACTCTGTAGGCCCCAAGGCCAGGGCAGCCCGGCCCCCCACTGTACAGCGGGTGTGCCAGGCTGCCCCGCGCCCCAATTCCCCCTCCCAACACTGGGGGAAGAGCGGGCATTTGAATAGGTCCCCACGGCCACCCTGGAGTCTGCTGTGACAACAACTTACCCCCAGCGTCAGCAGGAGTTCCACCACCATCCGGGGTCTGCGGCACACCGCCTCCATAGACGTCGCCGCTCAGCTGTTCACCTGATGGTCCCTCGCCAGGGTCATCCTCGTCATCCGGCTCTGGCTGCGAATCAGGCACCGGCACTCCGCCCTGCAAGGCAGACAGTCGAGCAAGCATCTCTGCTTCCAAAGTAAGGTGCGTCGACCGCCCCAAAGCGTGGCGACGCCCCTGCCATATGGGAGCCCCCGCAGCGAGCCGTTGCTGCTCTAATGCCTCTACCTGGCCAATAATGGCCAAACAGGCCTGCTCCCCTTGTACCTGCTCCTCAGCTGGAGCTAATTGCCGACCACGCCCACGGGGTGTACGCGCAGGCTGTTTTCCCTTGGCTTTACCTTGACCCTTCTTAGGTGCCATAATGATAACCTTGATTATATTAAAAACAAGTCACCCAACCAGCACTATAGTGAGGAAGGCAAATGAAGAGGTTTACTCCCCCAGCAGCGTCTCTGCAGGATCACAGGCAGATGTATACACCCTTTGAAAGCCATCTGAACAAGGCAGCTGGCAATGCCAGGGGTTCACCAAGGAGCCTCAGCTTGCTAGACCAATGCTCCGCCACAGGCCAACTGCTTAAAATATTAGTAAAAATATGGGGACAAGAACTGGCCACCGCGCACGCGGGTGGGTATGTGCCTCGCCGCGCTATGTAAAATGGCCGCTATAACGGTCCCTCAAAATGGCAGCCACATGCGCAGTGCACAGGGAGCGCTGTGCCTTCCTTGCCGCCCAAACGGACTTCAACGACGATGTTGCCGCACGCGCCTTGTGCAGAGCACGGGGCTTCCCCTTATTGCCCGGGGACGACCGCCTTGCAAAATAGCCGCCGCACGCGCCTTGTGCAGAGCACGGGGCTTCCTTATCGCCAGGGGACGACGGCTCCCATAAAAAGGGGGAAACCGCCTATGTAAGATGGCCGCCGCATGCACCTTGTGCAGAGCACGGGGCTTCCCTCTCGCCAGGGGACGACCACCTTGTAAAGCAGCCGCCGCGCGCGCCACGGACCAAGCCCGGCCGATGCTGGCCACGTACAGGCACCCTTAGCACCCAAAGAGCCTCCCCCAAGCAGCCGCCGCCTGCGCTACGAGCCCCCACGCCAGACCAAACCACGTTCCCGCCGGATTAGTGAAGCCGACGATCGAGCACCGGCCGCTCGCGCTGCCGCCAACGCCTGCACCGCTCCGCCAACGCTCCGACACCCAGGCCGACAACAACCGTCCCGCGACGCTCCGAGGCCTAACCGGCCTGAACGATGCCGCTCCTACACAAGGCTCTCCGTCAGAGAGCCAAGAAGACAGCATGAGGTCCGGGCGGGGCCAGGGCTTATATAACCCAGACGCCACGCCCAGACCTAGCCCCGGATGTGCCGAGGCGATCAGTCCGAAGTTCCCTTCTTCCGCGGGGGCAAAGACGGTCCCCAGCCTGAACGCCGGCAATGCCGGCTTGGCTGGGAAGGGCTGAACCTTATTGCTGCTGGTAGTGGAAAGGTAACCCAGAATATGCAGATATTGAGACATTCCACTAGGTATTATGAAGATGAAAAGGAGCCTCCATGTAGGTTCCTAATTTTGTGTGTTTGTGAGATTTATGAATTGCAGTGCTTGTTTTCCCATTAAATCAGATTTTCAAGAGCTTGACAGTTCTGTGATTTTATGTGACTGATATCACCACATTTTTCTTCCAGACTTGACTCACTGTTTTGCATGTTCAGAAGATCATTATCCAAACAAATATAAAACTCTATGCATTCCCAAGGTTGCAACCTACTTATCATATGAAGAACCTTTAGGGATCAGTTTAGCTGCTGGTGTTCTTTTGTTTTCCTTAACTACAATTCTGGTGCTCAGAACATTCATGAAACACCACAACACTCCCATAGTCAAAGCCAACAACCAAAACCTCAGTTACACTCTTCTTGGATCTCTCCTGCTTTGCTTTCTTTGTGCTTTGCTATTCATTGGCAGGCCAAAAAAGGTGATGTGTCTCCTCCGCCAAATGGTTTTCAGCATCACCTTCTCAGTGGCTGTTTCTTCTGTGTTAGCAAAAACCACTGTTGTCGTTCTGGCTTTCATGGCCACCAAACCAGGAATCAAGCTGAGAAAATGGGTAAAGAAAAGACTGGCAACTTCCATTGTCCTTTCCTGCTCTCTTATTAAAGCAGGCATTTGTACTGTGTGGCTGGCAACCTCTCCCCCATTCCCAGATGTTGACACACTATCAATTAAAGATGAAATCATACTGGAATGCAATGAGGCTTCTCCCGTCATGTTCTATTGTGTCTTGGGCTATATGGGTTTCCTTGCCGTTGCCAGCTTCAGCTTGGCTTTCCATTCCAGGAAGCTTCCAGACAATTTCAATGAAACAAAGTTTATCACTTTCAGCATGCTGGTCTTTTGCAGTGTTTGGTTATCCTTCATTCCAGCCTACGTGAGCACAAAGGGGAAATATATGGTGGCTGTGGAGGTCTTCTCTATCTTGGCTTCCAGTGCACGGCTGCTGCTTTGCATCTTTTCTCCCAAATGTTAAATTATTGTGTTGAAGCCTCAACTGAACAACAGGAAGAGGAACGATTGAAGAAGGTGTGTTTCCCTCAGGAAATCTGCAGTCTATTCTCACATTTACCACTTTACAATTAAATATGCATTGGGAGTGTGAGAGGCTTTAACAAAGCCTTTGAGTGAAACAAACACCTTTGGAAGATGTAATTGCTGAAGATGGTTGTCATTGGTATTTGAAGTACCAATAAAGATATAGATACATCTACCAAATAAAGAAATGTATCCCTGTTGAGAATGATCTTAGAGAACTGCAAAGAAAAATGTGAAGTCTAAAACACAACACAAGATCATTTAATAGAAAATTTGTCTTTTCAGGTATGCTGGTTTGGAGGTTATGATACCCTGCATCCCATATTATTGTTGGCTTTGTGACAGCTGCTATATTATCTTGAAAATAGTTTCTAATATGGAGATCTATTTCTACTACTATTTCTGTGTTCGTGAATAAAGAAGTATTTAATTTCCAACTTGTGTGTGTTGAGTGGTTTCTTTGTTCCAGATTATTTCACAATCAATTCAGTGGTGGGCAGACCATTGTTCTTGACCATGTTGGGTTGAAGTTGTACTCCTATTATTCATTTCAAGATTATTGTGTGTTTTAGCAAATGAAGATTTGTGTAGGTTATTGTCTGTTATGTAGTTTTAATCTCCTCCTCGTTTTATGTTTCCTTCATAGGAAGTGGTTAATTTTTCCAGAACTTCAGTTATAAGTGTGAATTGATTAGAATTCAGTGCATACAATGTCACAAGTGTTACCAATGTACTGTCTATGCAATCATTAATAAAAAGATACCCGCCCAGGGGAACAGTCATGGATTTTATCTGAATAAAACAAATTATGCTGGAAATTAAGATTGCCACTCCTCTAGTTTTTGAATTTCCTGTGATCTGGAACTGAATATGATGTTTGAGAGATTTTAATATATATATTGATTTGGAGCTATTATCTGTTTCTTGTAAAAAGATATCTGGGTTTATCTTGGTCAATTGGGTTATAATTTTTTATTCTTTTCACTGGATTGTTAAACCCAAGCACATTATAGCTTAAGAACCTGATGCTGGACATTTCTCTTCAATGTTGAATTCAATTAATTGCTCTAAATGTTTATTGCCAATTAGTATTTTAAAGACCTTATATATGTCGCTTAAGAGTACTTATATTTAAATTAGTTAATATTAGGACCTTCAAGATAATAGATATATGTTCTTAAATTGAACTTAAATTGTTTACTATGCAATCTTTTGACTATTTTTACCAATATATGCCCATGTATATTTATATTTTATTATTTGTTTTTGAATTAAACACAACTTATCCATTATAGCTACTAACACAGTGTTTGTCTATTGAAATAAATAGCAATATTAGATAAGTTAGTACGTTAGTAACGGTATTATATTCTATTAGCAGCTGTACTAATAATTTGATTTTTCCAATACATTTTTCCTATATTATTTACTCAAATAATATGTTTCTGTCAATCCCTGGCCCTAGAAAGGCTAGGCTGGTTGCTATAAGGCCAAAGGTCTTTTTGGTCATAGCCCTGAGCTGGTGGAATGAGCTTCTCAAGGACATTGCAGCTCTGTGAGACCTATTGCAATTCTGCAGGGCTTGTAAGACAGAGCTCTTCCACTGAGCCTTTGACTCTTAAATCAGAGACCATTGCCTTGACTGGACTGAATGGAGTCACCATGAAGCAGGGACCTCCTATTTTATCTGGAGGACTGATTAAGTGGTATGAAGAAAGCAGGATGCACTGTATCATCTTGGGCATTTGAGGCTTTTAATGTTGATGTGGTAGCATTTATTGGTTTTATTGTTTTAATTTTTCTGGTTGACCTGTAAGCTGCCCTAAACCAACTTTGGCAGGGAGGATGGAATATTGTTAAATAAACAAAAAAAGAAAAACATCAGGTTAGGTCAAGGCACTGAACTGCGCCAGTCACAGTTTCAAGTTAATAAAACAGGGATATTCAAAATCTTCCCAGCTCACTCTGCTCAGGGATATGAAGTATTCATTCCCCGCCCCCCTCCACAAGGAAGCTGACCAGGGTTTTGATGTATACCAAGAAATCAGTTGAGGTAGATATGGGCTGAAAGAATGATGCTGAAATGAAGGAACTTAGATTGGGGTGCCTCAGAACCTCAGAATTTTATACCATTTGGCCTCTGGGAAAGGGAATTATAAGTAGAAATATGTTTCTGTGTGAAACTAGCCTGAATATGTGCCATGATAGTCATAAAGTCTTTAAAGAATATTCAAATTGGGGATGGGGGAGGGATTGTGATACATCAGAAGGCTCTGCAAAGGCTGGGCAGCAGTTAGAGTAGTGTACAGCATGATGAGGGAGGAAGATGAGCCACCAAAAGTGACATGCCATTACTGTGGGAAATACTGAGGCCAGCTGACCAGCTAGGAAGTTTAAAAATTGGTTGAGAGGGTAAAAAGGGTGAGGTCTTCTGTGTTTGGAGAACGAGGTTTGGATGAAGAGCTGGCTATAGAGAAGTGTGCAAAAGTGACACAGAGAGTGCAGCTGTGGAGAGCTCACCATAGGTGTCACGAGAAGGCCCACAGGGAAGCTTGGGAGTTGCCTAACTTTATGTGGGAAAGGCCAGCAGACAAACAAATCAGGCAATGAAAGTACTGAGAAAAAAAGACAGGGCTGTTGGGGTAAAGGGAAACTGACTGAGCAGAAGATGAGATAGGACTAGCGGGGAATGAACTGAGAAGAACATTGGGAGAGAGACAAATGGAACACGGGAGGTAGCATGTAGTGGAATATATGTTATAAGATTGCTGTAAAATGATGGTGAGGGAGGGGCTAGCAGAATTCTATATCTGTATTAAGGGGGTCAAGGAGGAACTTAGGATGCTGGTCCTGCAGATTTGGCAGGAACCCTGGTCTGAAGCCACTATTAGGGTCACAAATGTCAATAAGGTGTGTGTGTTATGCACTGTAAAGTTGCTTTCAATTTCAATTCAGCTCCATGAATTCATACCTCTTTACAGTCTGATTCATAACAACCTCTCTCAGATGTTACAAACAGCACATATGAGTGCCTTCATTAAGTCAGAATCCACATCTTGGCTCATACTTCTTTATTCCTCCCTTCAGCTTTTCCTAACATGGTGATCAGGGTTTTTTTTCTGTAGCAGGACCTCCTTCGCATATTAAGACACATGCCCCTGATATAGCCAATCCTCCAAGAACTTGGCCAATCCTACAAGAGTTTACAAGGCTTTTATTACAGGGCATACTGTAAGTTCTTGGAGGATTGTCTACCTCAAGGGCTGTCGCTGAATACGGAAAGGAGTTCCTGCTACAAAAAAAAGCCCCGAAAGTGATCAATATAAAACCTCAGCATCCATCGTTATCATGCTCTGTTCTGCAAGTATCAATAGTGATCTTGCTCTTAATGCTGTGTACTTTCAACTTCGGTGGCAGGAACAGGCATCAGTTCGTATTCTTTTGCCAATAAACAATTAGGGACTGAATAGTTATAGGAAATGCAGAAGGGATAATTATTTCTATACAAAGAATGTACGGACAGCATGATTCTACCACCACCACCCCCAGTGGGTTTTTTTTCTTGCTCAGGCAGCAAGACTACCTGTGCCTAGCTGCCCTACTAAAGAAAAGAGAAAAGTTTTATTGAAATTCAACACAGATGTTTTTTTCCCCAACTGTTCTATTGACAGCTTGTTCAAAGTGTGATTATTGCCCCTGTAATTACCAAAAAGACTACTGCTTGTGAGAGTCTCAAAGGAATTTCAATGGTCATTAGACAAAATTAGCATCTCTGTATTATACTAGAAATACAGCAGTTGGCATTTGCAGCTGGATTAGGGGGAGGTAAGGTTATGATAGCTATAATATGTGAAATTGTATTCAGGCGATATATTCAAGACAGATGGTTTCAAACTGGAATTACTCCAACACTCATGTGAGGAGACTGAAGTCATTATTGTGATCAAGGCTTCTTTTTTTGTAGCAGGAACTCCTTTGCATATTGGGCTACATACTCCTGAAGTAATCAATCCTCCAAGAGCATACAGGGATCTAATTGCAGGGCCTACTGTAAGTTCTTGGAGGATTGGATACATAAGGTGTGTGGCCTGATATACAATGGAATTCCTGCTACAAAAAAAGCCCTGATTGTGATGAACTGATTGCAAAATGTTATCCATTGTGGTGTTCATTTTGGTGCTTTTATACTCATCCATGTGCAAGGTTCATGATCCTAAATGCACAGTCAGTGAACCCCTCTCAAGTCTTCCTAAACTTTTTCAAGGAGGAGATCTCATCATTGGGGGAATTACTTCCTTTATGTTTGCTACATCAGATGATTTGGAATTTAAGGAACTATCCAATTATATGGCATATGATATGGCTTTGTAAGGACATTGCTCTTTGTGCATATCTGTTAATATCTGTGCATAGGTGCATGTGCTAATAATGGACAATCTCTTAAGATTGCATTGAATTCTCGGAATGTAAATCTGTATAACTATTATTTTAATTTGCAGCCCCTCATTGTCTTTTCATGGTTCCCTGGAAATGACAGCTTCCTTTCATTTTATTTATTAGCTTCATTCACCAATGGTCTTAAACTCAAGATAAAACAAGACAAAATGACAAATCCTGTTATTTACTCTGACCCCCATTTGGAAAGTGCTAACTGCACAGTCTTCAGTAATGGAACAAGTTGTTTTGTAACCTTCTGCTTATCAGAAGAGATGCTCAAGGAATCTTAACAGATAGGGTATAGTGGTTGAATCTAGTTTATTCCCAACTACACACTCCTAGATTATTCATGGAATTGAATAGAAATCCTTGTTATTTCTTGTTAGTACTTCAAGGCTAGTGGTTGTGAAACCACACATTTTAAACATTTCTCCGCAGTTTCTGTGGACATTGGAGCATAATGAAGTCAAAGCACTTACTCCCTAGAGGGATATTAAAATAAATTTAATCACCCAAAATACACAGAAATATCCCTGGAATTAGAGAGGAGTGGAAATTCATATTAGCTGAAATCTGACCATGCCTCAAATAAGTCCAATGTCCTGATAGCATAACTGATATTTCATGTCAGATATGAATAATCAAGCCTGAGGTACAATGATAATACAAAAATGTTGCTTATTTACTCTGGGTTTTTTTGTTACAGTGTACGGACTAGTTATTATCAACATGCCTTGGCTTTTGCATTTACTGTGAAAGAACTCAATGAAAACCTCCAGCTCTTGCCCAATGTCACCTTGGGCTTCCACATACGTGACACTTACCTTAATGAACGAGAGACTTATCATGCTACAATACAACTTCTTTCTACAAAGAACAGATTTATTCCCAACTACAAGTGTGACCTCCAGAACAATCTGATAGCAGTTGTTGGAGGAGCTGAAGCGAAAACTTCCCTCTACATAGGAAATGTGTTATCTATCTACAACATTCCACAGGTAGGCCAGGTATTCAGAATTTGAATGGACTCCAACGTATGGTCAATGTTATAGAACTTTCTTATCTCATTTTTCATGGCCAAGAAAAACAGATCTTCTAAATTATTCATACTTTCATGATATAAGCCTTTTAAAAATATTTATCAATATGAGAATATAGTGATGCCAAAATTTAAAACATATTTCATTGTCTCTGTCCATGCCTTATACTTTTAGTTATACTTGAGTATTTGCTGCCTTTCTATAAAAAGTTTGGCCAAGGCATTTCATAACACTGTAGAAATATAGTAACAGAATATTACCTAAAACAAAAAGCAAAGGGAAGGGAGTTCCAGAATCCATGACAGACAGTGATAGCCAACCAGATTAGAGTGCACGGAAGGAGTATGACCTTAACTTGCATCCAATTAGTTTGGGACTTTAGATGATTAAAAATAGACTGTAAATAAACTGGGAAATCCTATAGTTGATACAAGGCAGCTGAATCTGTCTTTTTGTTTGATGAAGGGAGGTTTTCCATTTGACAGAGTATGCCCTGAAAATCTTCTTAATCTTGAAGGTGCTACTGGATACACCTTAGCTCTTCTTCACTACAGTGATCCCCAGCTAAAATTCTGAACAAATGCAGTCCCATGTATAGCATCTAGCTTATCATACTAGCCAAGGTCAATCCGGTTGAGCTTTTGAGAACTGATGAAATTGGGCTAGCCTGGGCTGTCCAGGTCAGCGCCTGTAGTGTGTTGCAGTCATCCAGTATGGATGTTGCCAAGCCTATCTGACTCTGGTGTATCTTCCCCAGGAATGGGCACATGTGGCAGCATGCTGGTAAAGAGCAGTCCTTTGTAGATGCTTCCCCATGCAGCAGCGATTACTATGCAATGTAATTGTTTTAGCATCAATAGCAATGTCTGATTCACAAATGGATGATGACAAATCCAAGTACGGTGATATATTCCATGTCTGAAAGGGCTATTTGGCACATTACATTTTGTGACTGAAAGCTCTTCCATACAAATGGTGTTTTGAACATAGAATTAATTCAAAAAGTGAATAGCAGTATAGGGTGAAACATCCAAAAATCTTTTTAAAAAAGAATCATTGGTGCTAAACACACACCTCCCATTCCAAAAAGATCATTTGAATTCATCGAGATGTGCAGGTGTTACTATTTTTCCCTTGAAATTTGAAAGCTGTTAGTATTTTAAAGGTACCACATTGGACTCCTGTTTTAGTTTGCAGCTACTGACTAATACCCTTTATTACGGCAGATGCTTTCATGAGAATTGATCTAATGTCATCAGATTTATGCATCTAGTTCTTCTTCAGGCCTTTCACATTCCCAGCAAATGAAACCATTTTCATTTCTTCTCCATAAATGACCAAAAAAGAGAAGCATAGGTTATTTTCTTAACTGGAAAGTATGCACATTTTTTAAGAGCATGGATTCACTCACACCAATTAGTATACTGAAACCTTTCCACTCTCACTTTTTTCATTTTCTTCCCAATGTTGACTTCTTTTAGCTCACCTACAGTTCTACGTCATTAATGAATGAAACCTTGTCAGGACTTTCCACTTATCGGATGGTGCCAAATGAAGCCCAGCAGTACAAGGGGATCCTGCAGTTAATTCTGCATTTCAGGTGGACATGGATTGGGTTTATTACTGAGGATGATGAACGTGGGGAAAGATTTCAGCATGCCATGGTTCCTCTGTTTTATCAGAATGGCATCTGTGTGGCCTTCGTATCAGAACTCCGTCAGAACTCTATGATAAGTTCTTTTATCAGCATGATGGAATATGCATTGAAACATTATGACATTGTAATGCAGAGTAAGGCTGATACGGTTGTTCTTTTTGGAGACACTGTTACTGTTTCATTTATTAGATGGGTCATAAGACTTTCAGAGGATAGGTTCACAACAGCAAAGACTAAAGGTAAAGTTTACATTACGACTATTCAGATGGATTTTACATCTTATTATTATCAAAGAGATTGGGGCAGCATGATCCTTCATGGTGCAATATCCTTCACGGTTCACACAAATGAACCTCCAGGATTCCATCAGTTTCTTCAGAGCAGAAAGCATCTTAGGACCAAAGGAGATGACTTCATCAGAGACTTCTGGAAACAGGCATTCCTCTGTGAATTCTCTGAGTCACAGGTAAAGAAGGACTTTGATAAAAATTGCACTGGGGAGGAGAAACTGGAGAGCCTTCCAGGTGATGCTTTTGAAATGAGTATGACCGGTACTAGCTACACTATCTATAATGCTGTCTATGCTGTAGCACATGCTTTACATGACCTGTATTCATCTCCTTATGGATACAGAAGAATGCTGAAGAGGAAGAAATACAGCCTGTTCCATCAACTGTTATGGCAGGTAACTATCTTAGTTCAAGTCTAGTCCAGTGTTTAGGTTATTGCTTTTTAATTGTCAGCACCATCTATTGCAGAGTACAACCTGTACTAAATGCAAGTTTTAATCACAATCTATCACAGACTGCAGCCTGTGCAAAATGTAATCTTGGAATGCAAATATCTCTTGTTATAATTTAAACCTTTATCTTGTTCTTCTTGAGAACACTTAATGCAGATGGTTCTTGAATCATGTTGGAGAAGGGCTGTGGCAAAGGGGGAAATGTGACATCTAAGGGACTGATAGTTAATGGCAGCCTGTAGGACACTAGGCAAAAGTTGGAAATCTGTAGAATTATTAACATTTCAGTCTTAATACTGAGTTAGGGCAGATAGCTATGACTGGAAGATTAGCAAACTACGGTAATTTAAAATAGAGCCAAAACTTCAGATTTTTGGCAACATGGCATGACTTTATTTTATACATAATACAATATAATATTCTAAGCATGATTAAACCCTTATTCAATTTATGGGGAAAACTTAAGCAAATTTCTCTCTATATTTTAATTTTACCTGTTTTAAGAATAGATTAAGAAAGAAATCTTTTTTTTTCTGTATACATGCTGAATGCTGAGCTCTCTATCGATACTTCAATTTGTTAATTCTTTCCTTTGTTGTTATATGTTCATTGTAGGGGGTTTTTCCTTGGGGGAGGGGTGAATTTTTGGTGTTGGTGTTTGTATCCTTTTTATGCTTTGGTGCTGATGTCTGTTTCTTTTTTGAATAATAAAATTTATATATATATATATATATATATATATATATATATATATATATATATATAGAGAGAGAGAGAGAGAGAGAGAGAGAGAGAGAGAGAGAGAGAGAGAGAGAGAGAGAGAGATGTATGTATGTATGTATAATTTTAGAATTGTAAGCTAGAAAGGACTTACGTACCATTTAGTCCAACTCACAGCATAATGCATGATAGCCTAAAACAACCCTGACGAATGGTTATCCAGTGTCCTTCGGTTGTTGTAGGATACTTAGCAGAGTGCATTAGAGTGCAGCGGAAATAAAGCAGCCACAGCACATATTTGTTTAGCTTCCAATTAGAAGTGTACTGAAAGAATTAAGAAAGGATTAGATGGAAAGAAAATCAATAACTGTCTACCTCACAGGGGTAGATCCAACATAAATGAGACCTTGTCAAGGCAGGCCATGTGTGTCATAAAATGTAATGCCCGGTAACGGAGATATAAACTTTATAGAGCACAAACGCAACAAAAGATTTTTTAAAAAAACATTAAAATAAAAAGTCCTTAAAGCATTAGCACACTTACAATATTAACAATCTTTGCTAACTGGCACTTCTTACTCTGAATTATTGCATCAAAATCTGAAGTCTGTGCTGTAACAATTCTGAGTATGCTGTTCTGGTGTGTATTTGTAAGTTGCAAACCACATACATACATACTTTATTACTATAGTCATTGACCACTTCAGTCCAAACAAACAGGACAAATCATATTAGGAAATCCTTTAAATTTTAAAATTTAACAACCGAGTCGCAAACTTCTGATTTATTGACATCATTAAAATCACTGGGCATTGCAAGGTTTTGTACATAACTTACTTTGTGTGGTCATCAGGATAATGCAAACACACCATGACGCAGACTGAGGGCAATGTGTTTATCTACAAAACTATACTCTTCCCCAGAAAAACAACTGCAACTTCTATGAGGCAGTGCAAGAACAGAGAGACAGTAATGTGTACTGGTCAGTATCAGCCTACTATCTGGGAAACCTAGGTTCAGAATCCCCAGTCTGCAAAGGTTATGTGTTGGACATACACCGGCAACCTAATTCTTGTTGTTATTCCTCATCTAAATAGTTTGCCATTTTGTTGTTGTTCAGTCGCACAGTCAAGTCCAACTCTTTGGGACTCCAAGGACAAAGTCACATGGCCCTCCTGTCTTCCACCATCCTCCAAAGTCTGCTCAAATTTGTGTTTGTTGCATCAGTATCGCTGTCCAGCCATCTCATCTTTTGCCATTACTCCTTGTCTAAATAGTTCACATTGCTTTCCTACTGAGAAAGATTGGGTCATGAGGACATGAATATGTGAAAAGGGGGAGGAAACATAGTTGCATCTAGGGCAGCCCTGGCAAATTGGGGTTAATAAATAAACACAAAACACACTACGCATGCAGAGTAGCAAGGCAAAAAGCTTTTACATTGAATAAAGCTAAGTGGGCAGCCATGTTGCTCTGAAGCAGTAGAACAAATCAGGAGTCAAGTGGCACCTTTAAGACCAACCAATTTTTATTCAGAACGTAAGCTTTCGTGTGCTCTCTTAAGCACACTTCATCAGACGAGGGGATCAGGTATTGTGAGCTGAAATAAAAACAGTTTGTTGATTAAGAGGGCAATAAAACTGTTGGTCCTAAAGTTGATTTTTGTATTTTCCCCTGCTATTGAGGCAGCCAAGAAAAGCAACCTCTCCTCACTTTTTCCCACTTCCCCCTCCTTCTTCCCCAGAAGAGGAGGACCCTCAGCCAATGGAGAAGCTTAGCTCTATAGTTCTATTGTGCAATTGAGAGATCCTGGGACAGCTCTAGCTTTGGTTCAGAGAGCTCATCCACACCAAAGTCTTTCATCAGACAGAAGATCTACTCAAGTTTACTTCATGCATTTGAAGAAGATATGTATTCAGCCTCACTAGCTGAGTTGAAAAATTGTGCTTGCTTTTGGCTAATCCAACAAATGAGGCTGTTTCCATAGAAACACATGTAGCCATTGGCTGAGTTGTAGTCAATTTTGTCTTCAGTCCAGTCCATGTATCCAGCCAGTATTGTGAATGTCACAAGCTGAGATCCTTAGTTTCAGGTCTGCTGTTTTTATGAGGCTTGTAGCCAACCTCATCAGCATTCCAATCATAGTAATTTGATGAATCAGCTTTTCTGCACAAGATTCCAATAGCTGCAGAATGTCAGGTCTAGACACTGTACTCAGAACGAGAGGCTTGCCTATTACCTCTCATTGTTCAGGCTCTTAGCAAGTTCTTGTGCATCCTCTTTGCTTTGACAGCACTATGTCAAATAATCCAAGCATGCCAGTCTATGTTGACATCGTCCTTCTTTCAGTTTTGTAAATAGGCAGGTCTCTGCCTTTCCATATCGTAAGTTTTGACTTTATAGCACCACAGTTAATTTTCCATTCCATGTTCTGACAGTTTCTTCAGGTCCATAAATGCTTCTTTTAAAATTGGCATTTGAGATTCTTTTTTCCATTTTCTTGAAAACTACATGGTCATTCCATGTAGATCTTTTCAGATAAACCTCCATTGAGGAATGCTGTTTTAATGTCCAGGTGTTCAACATGCATTCTTTTTGATGCTGATATAATCTGTGGTGTGCTTGACAACATGCAAAAGTTTCAGACATTTATTTCCAGCTAGAGGGTCCACTCTTAGGTTGCATATTTGCACAAAAGGAAAACTTATGTGGTGGTACCCCTTAATTGCTTCTTTGTGACTGTCTCACAGTAGTCTCTGTATTCTCTAGCCTATCATCGCCTGCCTCCCCTTTTGATTGTGGTGTCTCTTGTTGCCCTTCCTATTGGTTGGCAGTCCTGGAAGGTAGCCATCTGGCCATATCAATAAAAGAAATTTCTTCAGCATCTTGCCTGGTTTCCACTGTGGATTCTACTCTACTCAACATCTGATTGCTTCTAAACTAACTAAGATTAATATACAGTACCTTCAGTTTAACCTTTTCACGACTGAAGTGATAACACTTGCAAAACCCCAACCTCTCCAATCCTCCATTCTATCCTATCCGAATGGGAACAGCTATCTGCCCTCCATAACTCTTGGATTTGCAAGTTTAAGAAATGATCCAATGTCTTAGTTTTTCACTGTAGAGTTTCTCCCCTTGGTTCGCTATCACATGGTCTTGGCTGCCATTGAGACAGAGTTCTAGTGTGAAATAGCTTCTAGTAAAGAAGAAAGGTAGCTAAGAGAGTTAAGAGTAGCTAAGAGTGGTAAGATAGCTTCTATTTTGCATTGTCCACTCCTTGGAGTCATCTATCTTTTCCTGTCCCATGAGGAAGATCTGCTATTTCTGTTACTAGCAAATGAGTTGTGCACTTTGTAGCTTCTGAGCTCGTGCAGACCCAATTGTTGTCAACTTTGATGTAAATGCTGAGATGTAAGGCATTTCTCTAAAATTATTATTCAGTATTATTCTTTCATGGTATCTCATCTAATTGCCAAGTGCCCCTCTAAACCAAACATCTTTGCTCTTAAGTGGGAAAAAACCCAATGTTGAGGGAAGAATTCCTGCCAATTTCCTCCCATTCTGGTGGCAACAAAAAGCTACAGCTGGGAAAGGCCTTGCCTCTTCAAAGCATGAAATACAAAAAAGAACAGAAGAAAATCTGGATGTGTCCAATAAGGATAATAAAATTATATATCCAAAAATAAAATGGAAAATCATAAAACTGTCAAACACAGACATAAGGAATTTAATAGTCTCCTTTTAAAAAACTGTATTCAACTAACAGCTGATCATCATTTGTGTTTCTCTTTTTAATCTAGCTTCATCACTATCTAAAAAGCATCTCATTTAATAACAGTGCTGGGGAGACAATTTCATTTGATGCCAGTGGAGAAGTCACAACAGGGTATGATATTATCAATTGGCTTGCTTTCCCAAATGGATCTTTTTTCAAAGTGAAAATTGGAGAGATTAATCCAGAAGCTCCTCCAGACCAAATGCTTACCATTAATGAAGAGAGGATCACATGGAACAGCTGGTTTAACAAGGTAATCTGGGAAAGCTATCAATTAAAACCTGAGTGAGGTAGAGAAAAAAACTAGCTTCAGTCAACCCAAAAGTCTGTCTGTCTGTCTTTCTCTTTCTTTCTTTCTTTCTTTCTTTCTTTCTTTCTTTCTTTCTTTCTTTCTTTCTTTCTTTCTTTCTTTCTTTCTTTCTTTCTTTCTTTCTTTCTTTCTTTCTTTCTTTCTTTCTTTCTTTCTTTCTTTCTTTCTTTCTTCCTTCCTTCCTTCCTTCCTTCCTTCCTTCCTTTCTCTCTCTCTCTCTCTCTCTCTCTCTCTTTCTTTCTTTCTTTCTTTCTTGATAGAAAATTTTCTTTATTATTATATTCTATAAACCCCATATAACAAACAATACCAACCAATAGACGTACCCACCACCACCACATTTAAAGGGACATAAAGATAAATAGCTAACAATTATTTCTTATTCTATCTATTCAAATATTAAGTTTTCCACCCAGTCATACACCGGTTTCCATGTATCCTTGCATTCCTTCATATCTCTCAACCTCGTGGTTAGAAAATCCATTTCTACGATCTCCAATAATTTGACTATAAATTCATTTCGCTTTTGGATGTTATAAGTCTTCCAATATCTGGCATATAGTATTCTGGCTATAGTTAACACATGGAGTAATATTTTTTTCTCTGATTTCGACACATCGCTTTTACAAACATTTAGTAAAAACAATTTGGGTAGGTGGGGAATTTGCTTTTTTAATATCTTTTGTATCCATATGGATACTTGAGTCCAGTATTTTTTGGCCCTATTACAGAGCCACCACATGTGGAACAAAGAACCTTTTGTTTTGTTACACTTCCAGCATTTGTTAGAAGCCAGAGGGTAAGCTCTAGAGAGTTTATCTGTACTATAATACCAGCGATAAATCAACTTGTATGAGTTTTCTTTAAATAAAGCCGATTTCATCAATTTCAAATTTTCTTTCCAAATTTTCTCCCACTCAATAATTTCAATACTATAACCGAAATCTTCCATCCAACATACCCAGGCTTCTTTTACCACTTCATCCTGCATTTTGTATTCTAGTAACCAGTTATAAATTCTGTAAACCAATTTCAGGTCTGATTCGAAAATAATTGCGTCAAATTCATTTAGCTTATTTGAGAAGCCTTTTTCCTTGTCCGACTTATACCTGGATCTTATTTGTACCTTTAACCACCAATCTAGCTTTGAGTATTCCTCAGTTTTTAGTTCACCTTTCGAATCTACTAAACAATCATATGTATAATTACCCTCCCAAGAATAAAGATTCGGGTGTACCGCCGCTTCCACCGGTGATAGCCACTTGGGTATGTATCTATATATCAGCGTTTTTATCTCCCACCAGCTTTTAAAAAGTGGTCTCCTTATCTCAAGTCTGAGAAATTTACTATCCTTAACTGGAGGGCTATACCAAGCGTAAGAATGCCACCCTCTTGATAAATCCGCGCCTTCCAAAGTCAACACTTTTTTATTTCTTAATAGTATCCACTCTCTCACCCAAGTCAAGGCGCATGCCTTGTGATACATCTGCCAGTTTGGAAGCGCAAATCCACCTCTTAGTTTAGCATCTTGCAGTACTTTTAATTTGATTCTTGGTTGTTTATTCTGCCAGATGAATTTTGTCACTAATTTATTTAATTGTTGGAAGAAGGTCTGGGGGTCTGAGATTGGGATCATTTGAAACAAAAATAAAACCCTAGGTAGGATGTTCATTTTTACCGAGGCAATTCTTCCTAATAGTGAAATTTGCATATCACACCACCTTGTTAAGTCATCTTTTATCTCTTTTAAAAAATTTCCATAATTAACTCTTAATAAAGTTATTAGATCTGCGGTTAAGAAAATACCAAGATATCTGACCTTCTTTTCATAGGAGAATCCTGATTTCATTACCAATTCGTCAATCTGGTCTTTCGTCATATTTTTGGTGATAAATTTAGTTTTCTGATAATTAACTTTGAAACCCGCCACTTCTCTGTATTGTTTTAATCTTCTTTTAAAATTAACAATCGAATTATTGGGGTCTTCTAATGTAAGCAATACATCATCTGCGAAGGCTTGTGTTTTATAAGTTTCTTTTTTCACTTTAACTCCCTTAATCTCCTGATCTTCCCTTATCACGTTTAAAAAAAGGTTCTAATGATAAAACAAAGAGTAAGGGAGAAAGTGGGCAGCCTTGCCTCGTACCTTGCTCAATTCTTATCTGACTCGATATCGATCCATTAATATTAATCTTGGCTTTTTGATTAGTATATATGGTCTCTATCGCTCTCACAAATCCTTCTCCACATCCAATTGCTTTTAAAGTCTTGAAGATAAATTTCCAATTCACATTATCAAATGCTTTTTCAGCATCCAAAGTAAACGCAGCAAATTGTTTTTCTGGGTGTTCTTTATAGTATTCTAATACATTAAAAATCATTCTTAAATTTTGTCTCATTGTTCTTCCAGGAATAAAACCTGTTTGGTCTTCTTCTATAATATCTGGTATAATTTTTTTCAATCTATTGGACAGAATGTTAGCATAAATTTTATAGTCTATATTTAATAAGGAAATTGGTCTATAATTTCTTATTTCTGATTAATCTGATCCTTCCTTATGGATTAACGATATTAATGCTTCTTCCCATGACACAGGGATCCTGGATTTTTCTGATATTTCATCCAATCCTCTTTTATATGGTTCCATCAATCATTCGTCGAAGCAATTATAAAATTCGATAGGCAGTCCATCAAGGCCCGGAGCTTTATTCTTTTTCTGCTTCTTCATTGCCTCAACTATCTCGAACATGGAAACTGGTTCTTCTAGTGATTTCTTCTGCTCTTCTGACATCTGTTTCATTTTACTTTGTTCTAAATATTCTCTTTGCAGATGTTCTGATAGTTCTTTTCCTTTATAGAGCCTTTGAAAGAAATTCTTAACTATTCCTTCCATTTTTTCCTTCTGTGTCACTACCATCTGATTTTCATCTTTCAGGGATCCAATTATTTTCTTCTCTCTTTGTTTTCTCAATTTGTATGCTAACCATCTACTCGTCTTGTTTGCATTTTCGAAGTAATTTTGTTTAGACCACTTTAATTTCTTTTCCAATTATTCTGATAATAGCAAGTTAATTTGATGTATCTTCCGAATCTTCATTTTAATTTCTTCTGAGTTTCTTTCCTTCTGGATTTTTTCTTGTTTATCTAATTTCTCCAATAATTCATTATACTTATACAATGTTTATTTTTCCTTCTGGCAGAATAACCAATAGCAACTCCTCTAAAAAATGCTTTAAAAGCATCCCATATTACTTGTACTAACGAATCTTCTTTCTGATTGAGGTCAAAAAAATCTTTATCTTCTCTTTCGCCTCTTTTAAAAACTCTTGCTCTTTCAAAATTTGAGTATTCAATGTCCAATGTAGCCTAGTTGCCGCTTTATGTAGAATAATCTGTAATGGACTATGATCTGAGTAAGTTCTTGGTAAAATATCAGCTTGTTTCAATAATGTGGCAAAGGGCATTGACAACCAACACATGTCTAGCCTGGACCAGGAGTTATGTACATGTGAAAAATAGGTAAAATCCGTCGTTGTAGGGTTTTTTGTTCTCCATGCGTCCACCAGACTTAACTCTTCTATCATCCTAAAAAAGGATTTCGGTAAGACACCTATTGTTTTTTTTAACCTTCTTTTTCACCGATTTCCTGTCTTCATGTGCATCATAAACTGCATTGAAGTCCCCCAAAATACAGTAGTTCGTCATTTCGAATTCCAACAATTTCTTATGCAACATGTCAAAAAAATTTTCTTGAGCGTTGTTAGGAGCATATACTTTTCCTATTACTGTCTTTCTACCATCAATCTCTATTTCTACCAAAAGAAGCCTGCCGCAGCCCTCACTATAGAATAATTTTGATTTAATATGCTCCTTAATGTAGATAGCGACTCCTCTCTTTTTCTTCAAGTCTGAGGAAAAATATAGTTGCCCCAAATTTTTATTTTGCAAATATTTCGAATCGTTGTTCTTAATATGAGTTTCTTAAATGCAGATGATGTCCGATTGTGTTTTCTTGAGTTGGAGAAAGGTTCTTCTTCTTTTTTTTGGTTCATTAAGTCCGTTAATGTTTATCGAGGTAATTTTTAAACCTGATCTACTCATTTTCCTTTACTCTATAACTATCTGGTATTCTTTTTTTCCCCTTGGAAACTTGAGATCTAGTCCTTACACTATCTTCCTTTTCTCTTGTAGCTTCCTCTTCTCCTATTCTAATCAAATCTTCTTCTTCATTGTTGTCTTCCGGTCCAGATTCCTGACTCTCTTGTTGTACATGCCTACTCCAAAAGTCTTGCACTTTGTCAAGTGATGTTAGGTTATAACTTTTTCTTTGATAAGTAAAAAAGATCTCCTCCGGGACTAGCCATTTGAATAAAATAGATTGCTCCATTAGCCAAGCCTTTAGCTTCTTGTATCCAGTTCTCCTGCGCCTAACACTCCAAGGGACCTCCTTCAGCACTTTTATTTTATGTCCTTTCCATATTAATTCCTCCTCTCTCGTAATCTTCAGAATTCTCTGGCTCATTGCTACTCTCATAAATTTAATATGTACTTCCCGAGGCAAATTGAATTTTTTCGTATAAGTAGATGTCACTCTTTTGACCCAATCTATTTCAGCTACCATTTCTTTCGCTGTTTGTTCCTCATCTAAAGTTAATATTTCTATAACTTTTTAATAAATATCTTCCCCTTTTTCTTCCGGTTTATTTTGCAATCTAAAAATGTATAGTTCTATGTCCCATTCTATCCTAGTTAATCTATCTTCTAGTTGCGAGGTTTGCATTTTGGATTCTCTCATATTGGAAGCAGCCACTTTCCCTTGTTCTTCCACTACTTTCACTTTTGCAGCTAATTTATGTATTTGTTGAGTATTGACCAATAGCTGTTGTTGAAAATTTTCCACTTTGTCATTTGTTTTTCTTATTTCTTCTTTCAACTCCATCTTTAATTCCTCCAGTGCTTCTTGGTTTTGTTTAAAGCCAGCAACCATAATATTTTGTAGCTTGTCTATTGCATCTTGGTTTATAGTTGCAGTAACAGATTTCCCTAAACCTGGGGATGTGCCCTGGGCTATCTTTTTAGCTTTATCATCCATCTTCTAAGGAGGTTAGGGGAGCTTACTTCTAGCCCTAAACTCTAAATTAAAACTCAATTTTGTTTCCTCTGTAATTTGGACTTCTCACCACAATGCTTACAAAATATTTCTATTATTGCAATTCAGGTTACACCTCTAAATACCTCCAAAATCCCCCTACTGGAATTTTTCAGCAATCAACAATCAAAAGCAGATCAATAGGAAGTAGATACTTATATCACTAACAGTCAGCTTTACATCTCTAACCATTAGTTGGAACAGCAGTGCATTAACAACTGTCACAGATAGTAATTTGCCCCTTTAAGACTCACTGTTCTTACTTCACAAGGCCCCACCTTCTTCTTCCCACCAAGCTCACACACATATTATACAATTAGAGCCACCTCCATTTTCTCTTGAGAAATAGCCCATATAGATTTAAATGTCTTAAGTCATATATTCAATAGACCAAACCTTTTCACACAAACAAAGTTTCTTCCTAAAGTGATGTTTCCAAGCCCTTCTTCAAGGAGGAGACAGCTGCAGCAATACAGAAAGAGAAAAAAGGAAAACCTGCCACTAAAAACTATCTCCTCCTCCTCTGTAACTTCACTCCATTCGCTCTTCTAACACCGCGGTCTTGCACTTTCCTCTCCTCCACCCCTTTACTTCACTCTCCTTCTTCTTTCTCCTGTCTCACTTCCCCCTCTTTATAAACAGTTCAGTTCAGTTCTTATTCTTTCAAACTCAGTCAGTAAATAGCTCTCCCCCTCCTTCCAATTCTTCTTCTTCAACCGCCTCCAAACCTCCAAACACTTCCTTTGCGTTCCTTCATCCACTTTCCAATCTCTTCTTTCTTAATGTCTCTCCATCTCACGCTGTCTTCCACCTTCTCAGCCATCTCTTTAGCGCCAACAAGCAAACCTTCCATTTTAATCTCTCGTCACTCCAACGCGCCCAGTAAATTCCACACCGCCATGCATCTCGACTCTTTCCTCCCCTTCCTCTCCGCCAATCCTTCCGCTCTCTCCGACCATCTCACCGCTGTTTTTTCCGTTCACCCCGACCGTCTCACCAACACTTCTCTGCACCAATGTCTCTGCCGATCAGCAGTAAGTTTCCTTTTAATTCTTATCAGGATATGGTTATTCTATGATTGATAGTAGTTGCTTGTATCTTTCCTTCCTTCCTTCCTTCCTTCCTTCCTTCCTTCCTTCCTTCCTTCCTTCCTTCCTTCCTTCCTTCCTTCCTTCCTTCCTTCCTTCCTTCCTTCCTTCCTTCCTTCCTTCCTTTCTTTCTTTCTTTCTTTCTTTCTTTCTTTCTTTCTTTCTTTCTTTCTTTCTTTCTTTCTTTCACCATGAGTGTCATATTAAGGAAACAAGTTGTGTGTTGAACAGAAGAATGATTGAAATGTCTCTCAGGTTTAATACTTTCCCACGTGTACTTTCTTAAAACTGAACAAGAGTCCAAAATGTCAACTCTTTAAATAGGGTTAGTCAACTTCAAGATTAGGCCTAGCGTTCTCCTGAGATTACAACTAATCTCCAATTTACAGGGATTGGTTCTCCTGGAGAAAATGGCAGCTTCTGAGGGCAGATCTATAGCACCATGCGCCCAAAGATCTAAAACATTATGCACCCCAAGTTCTCTCTCTCACTTTGTCCTCCCTAAGCACCACCCCTTCAGTTCTCTAGGACAAGAGCTGGCAATCCTGCTCACCCAAGCTGGGACCATGTCAAAGATTGGGAATGAAATCCTTCATCATTTCCATAAAATATAACAGCCCAGCTGAAGTAATTGAACATAAGGAATTTCAATCAATCTCAAAAGCCTTTATTGGCATATATCAGATTATAAACCAACAAATAAACAGCTACAGAAATAACAAAAGCAGACATATGCAGCTATACATTGAACAGTCGATCCTTGATTACCAGACTCAAGAATGAAGCAACATTTTCAGTTATTTCAGATGACAAACAATTCAGAAGACAGCAAACCTTTACAGCATCTGAGCAGCCTTTCATATTGAACAAAATTGGACTGAGAAACCTAAGGCTTATAGTATCGTATAGGGGACAATAAAGAAGAATATGGGACAATGAGTCAACTTGTTTTAAATTATATATACAAAATCTTAATGAAAGCGGGATTTTTTTATATCTACCATCGGTAACTGCTGATGGGAATGCATTGCATCTGGCAAGGCTAAATTCTCTACGCAGGAGCTTGGGAGTTTTACTGGAGCCTTCATTATCAATGGAGGCCCAGATAGCAGCCACTGCCAATCGGCGTTTTTTCATCTGAAGCGGGTAAGGCAGTTGGCCCCCTTCCTAGAGCGTCGGGACATAGCAACAGTGATCCATGCAACAGTCACCTCAAGGTTGGATTACTGTAATGCCCTCTACACGGGGCTGCCTCTTTGCCGAACCCGGAAACTGCAACTGGTGCAGAACGCGGCGGCTAGGCTGTTATTAGGGCTCCCAAAATGGGAGCACATACAGGGGGGCTACACGGACTGCACTGGCTGCCAGTTGTATACCGGGTTCGCTAGAAAGTGCTGGTTATTAATTTAAAGCCCTATATGGTCGAGGACCTGCCTTCCTGAAGGACCGTCTCTCCCCGTATAAACCCCAGAGAGCACTGAGGTCAGTGGGGAAGAACCAACTGACTATCCCCGGGCTGAAGGAGGCAAAATTAAAGAATACTCATACACGGGCCTTCTCCATTGCAGCTCCACACCTATGGAACCAGCTCCCGTAAGAAGTTCGGGCCCTGCAGAGCCTTGAGCAGTTCCACAGGGCCTGCAAGACCTTCCTCTTTAGAATGTCCTTTACCTGACTGAATGACTGATGGACTCGTCTTAAGTGATTCTACCATCATACTTACTTGCATCTAACAAAAAAGCACCAGAAATGTTAATTTTAAATTGGAATGTTTGAAGTTGAATGTTGATTTTAAAATTTATTGCATAACTCATAGTACAGACTGATTATGTTGTTAGCCGCCCTGAGCCTGCTTCGGCGGGGAGGGAGGGATATAAATAAAATGTTGTTACTGTTGTTGTTGTTGTTATTATTATTGTTACAATTTTGGAACATGGAGAGTTGATAAATAAGAAGGCAAATGAGCAATGGCTGGGGAAATTCCAACATTCAGAGGGGAACATAAGGAATTTGGTGATGAATGAAGCAAACACACACACACACTCCAGAGGGGTATTGACCATTAATAATTTGGAGGAACAAAGAAAATGTTATTTTACATCTGCTATTTACAGTAAGTTTTTTTTCTGCCTCGCTTATGCATTAGACACAGCCCCTTTCTGTCTGCAGTGAAAGTTGCCATCCAGGTTCTAGGAAGCAAATGAAGGAGGGGGAGCCATTTTGCTGCTATGATTGTAAACCATGTCCAAAAGGGAAGATTTCTAATCAGAGGGGTAAGGCATTTGTAGTCCAATCCTGAGCAAAGTTACACCTTTCGAAACATAGGAGGGATCTCATTAACGTGGTGTTTTGAGTCTTGTAAGTAGGATTTGGAAGAATCTGGTCCAAATCCCGCTCTCCTATGACAGCTTGTTGGGTGACCATGGACTAGTCACACATTTCAAACCCACAGTGCTTTACGTGGGAATAAAATGGAACAGAGGAAATTATTTATTTATTTATTTATTTATTTATTTATTTATTTATTTATTTTATTCGATTTATATCCCGTCCTCCCCCTCCAAGGTGGCTCAGGGCGGCTTACATCATAAAAAGCTAACAAAGATCAGTTTAAAATACATTAATAATTATACAATAAATACATAAAAATAAATAAAACTCACATCAATATGTACTATGCTACCTTTTCTTGTTAATGTTAGTTGCTTTTGGTGACCATTGGAGAGAAAGCCAGGTTATAATTGAAATATATAAATTATTAGTTACTATAAAATAAATGTAGAATGATTTTATTTTCTATGCCTTGAGCTATTGTGATATCACTAAGGGGTACAAATGCTAATTGGGAGTATACACTGATGGTGTTTTTGACTGCTCGTGATAACACAAAAAGAAATCGGTGTTTTGTAGTGCCACTTATACTTTCCAAAATATGGCTTGAACTGAACATCAATGCCGCCCCCCCCCCTCCCCAATGTCCATGGTAACTTGGAAGAGGCCAAAGAGAGGAAAGGAAGTCTTTTACCATGGATAATGGCAAAAGCACTCATGCAAGGATCTTAGAAGATGGGGAAATTTTGCAATTTTGTTGTTGCTTAGTACAAGTAAGCATAGACAATATTTGCACTATTGACTGAACTATGTATACCCCACTAATCACCCCAATAAGCCAATCAACATCATTCTCCCCTCAATTTCATGCTCACAACCAACCTGTGTCTCGGTTAGACTAGGAGAAAGACCTTAAGGTCAGCTAGCAAGCTTCCCTGACAGAATGGTTCTTGCAAACCTTACTCCAGTGCTCTGTGTACTAAGTGACACTGCATCTCTGGAGGAAGTCACAAGGTGGTGGTAGATGCCAATGAAACACCATGAACAGAACTTTCTCCCCTTAGAAATGGAATCCTAGGAGGATATTGCCATCATCAGAAGTCTTGATAGCTTTCCATAAGCAAGGCCCCTACCCCCATACTGTAGCTTTGGTGTGGTAGGACACTGTTAGACAATTACAACTCTGCTTTACCTCATGTCCTTTGACCAGTTGTTCTTTCATAGTTTAAAATCTCTCTGTTGGTCCTGTTACCTTATATTTGACAAGCGGAAGCACTAGGATGGCATCTACCACCAACAGCACTCCAGGCAAGACACCACCCCCGTTGCCTCCAGCGAGACAAGCGCTGCAGCCCAGCGCCCATGCCTCAGAGCATACGCACTGTATTGCCACCATGGCTCCACCTCCCAAATCTGTACTGAAAGAACAGATGGGAGGCACAGCGATGGTAGTTGGCCAGTTCTCAGGCACGGGCCACCATTCTAGTATGTATCCCTTGCCCTTCTTCAGGCCCACTCCCCTAGGCAGACACCTCTGGGTGCGTTATACACATTCCGGGCCTCTATTTGAAAGTCTGAGAAACTGGCCCATTTTAAAGAAGGAAAATCCCACAACTAAATACATTTTTTGCAACAATTTTTGAAGTAATTCCATAGGAGAGTTAAACAAATAAATATTCCTCTTGCACATCTCCAGTTTGTTCAACCCAGCCCTCACAGGTTGCACCTATAGAAGAAGTTGTGGAATGAAATTCAGATGCTGTGAGACCCACCAAAGGATCCTCTTAAAGTCTGAGATATGGGAACAGATATGGGATTTGGAGAACACTGAAGCTGTCCCTCCTTCTCTCAATCCTCTCTCTCTGTTTTACAGACATGGATGACTGTACCCAATGTGGACAAGATCATTATCCAAATGTGGGACAAAACCAATGCATTCCCAAATACATTACGTTTTTGTCTTATGAAGAGCCACTGGGGATCACTTTGGTGACTATTGTCTTTTCCTTTTCTTTCATCACTCTTTTCGTGCTAGGAATCTTTATCAAGCACCACAGCACCCCCATTGTCAAAGCCAACAACAGGAACCTTACCTATACTCTCCTGATCTGCTTCCTCCTTTGCTTCCTTTGTGCTCTGCTCTTTATTGGTCAACCACAACTGGTGTCCTGTCTCCTCCAACAAGTCATTTTTGTCATGGTCTTCTCAGTTGCCATTTCTTGCGTGTTGGCAAAAACTCTCACGGTGGTTCTGGCTTTCCTAAGCATCCAACCAGGAAGCAGCCTGAGGAAGTGGGTGGGAAAAGGAGTGGGCAATTCAATTGTGATTTCCTGTTCCTTTTTCCAAGCAGTCCTTTGTTTTGTGTGGCTGGCCACTTCTCCACCATTTCCAGATGCTGACGTGCAGACAGAGACTGAGGCAGTTGTACTGGAATGCAATGTGGGGTCTGTTACCATGTTTTACTGTGTTCTGGGATACATGGGCTTCCTGGCCATTGTGAGCTTTGTGGTGGCTTTCTTGGCCAGGAAGCTACCTGACAGTTTTAACGAAGCAAAATTCATCACTTTCAGTCTATTGGTCTTTTGCAGCGTTTGGATCTCTTTTGTTTCCACCTACCTGAGCACCAAGGGAAAATTTATGGTTGCCGTGGAGATCTTCTCCATCTTAGCCTCCAGTGCTGCCCTTCTGGGTTGCATCTTTGCCCCCAAATGTTACATTATTTTGCTGCGGCCTGAGTTGAATAACAGGGATCATCTGATAAGAACAAAAGGACAATAATGTAAATCGCTAGAGTTACAACTGTAACTCTACATCATTTTGATGTAGTGGTTAAGAGTGCAGATTCTTTTCTAGGAGAACCAGGTTTGATTCCCCACTCCTCTACATGCAGCTGCTGGGTGACCTTGGGCAAGCCACAGTTCTCATGGAGCTATTCTCTCAAGGCCACTTCTTGAAGACCTCCCACAGCCCCAACTACCTCACAGAGGCTGATTTCCACTTACCTTTTACTGGCGCGACCACCCTCCTCACGCCGGCGGATCTGCAGTGATTTCGCACCAGAAGCGCCAGCGCAGCCAAAAGAGCCGGCAACTTCCGTCGCGGAGCCAGGTCAAACGTTTTCCTGCTTCTTGGCGGTTTCCGTTTGAGCTGGCTCCGCGACGGAAGTTGCTGGCTCTTTTGGCTGTGCCGGCTCTTTTGGCTGCGCCAGCGCTTCTGGTGCGAAATCCCTGCAGATCCGCCGGCGTGAGGAGGGTGGTCGCGCCAGTAAAAGGTAAGGGCGAAAAGGCCCAGAGTGTCTGTTGTGGGGAGAAGAAGGTGAGGAAATTGTAAAACACTCTCACAGTGAGGGTGGGTTATAAATTTGATCCCTTCTTCTTTCAAAGGTTTTATCTGTGGTCAGTCCATCTGTCCATCTTTAGCACACATAAGTCACCAAATTATGCATCTTGTAGTCTCAAACTGGTGGTCACATTGAGGATAGCGTTGGAAATTTTAGTCTCTGACATGAAGAAAATAAGAACATTCTGGTCCATGAAGTGCCTAGAAACCTTCACTCTAGTTCTTTTTCCTTTGGAAGCTATGACTAGCTAGGCACACATAGATCATTCAGAAAAGACTAGGACATGAAATTTGGCCAATAGATTCAGAATGGCTAAAGGAGATGCAATAGCAATCGCAAAGGTCATTGAAACATCTTGGCTCATGTAATTTCCCTAAACACTACTCTTGTCTCCTTTCTGCTTCGGTAACCATGGTGTAAAGCGAGAAACCTCAAATCTGATCATCAGTTTTAGAATAATGACTAGAGCTTCACTTGGGGTAAATTAGTGCCCAAAAGAAATGGAAAAGTAACATCCCAGCCTATGTAATAGTCAGATTCCCACAATACTCCTCTCCATTGGAAGGGTTTGTGTGGGAGATAAGAAAAAAAAACTAGAGTTTTAAAAATGGCTATAAATTTCAGGATGATGGTCAGAAATGCAGGAAATTGGAACATCCTGAGACAAATTATATGCAGCTCCTCCCCCCCCCCCCCCGAATGAAAGCTGAGGTTGTCTGTGGCATGCATCACCCATCAGAAACAAAAGCTTGGGATTACACTAGTAGCAATCAGCTTCAGGATGCTGGTGGGACTTGCAGTGCAAACAAAGAGGAGTAGGCCATCCTGAAACAAAAAATATCTCTGCAGAATCTCTCTGCTATTTCCAAAGAGGGCAGGAAAATGCAGACAGCACAAACAAAGGGCAGGGGATTATTTCCTCTGCAAAGAAACAATGGGACTTGAACAACCTCATTGTTCTATGAGGACTTTTGCAGCATAGTGTTTTGAATGTTAGGCTAGGATTAAGATCTCAGTCTCACCCCACCACCACCACCATTGTCACAAAAGCATCCTGGCTGACATTGGATCAATCACAACCTCTCAACCATACCAACGTTAGAGGGTTATTTGGATAGCTCCTCCCATTCATTGATGTCTCAAGCTGCTTTCCAGTTTAAGGCTGGTATACATGAGCAGGTTAAGAGAGAGAGAGAGACCGGGGGTGGGGGGGGGGGGATGGACTTATAAAATTGCTTCTTGAATCCAAAAAGGATCCCAGAAAATTCCTGCTCGAACCAAAAGAGACCTGGCTCTTCATCCCAATTGCAGCAAAGGGCACATTGCACACAACTGTGTGTTTCATGTTGAAATGAAAAGAATTGAGGGGGGAGCCTGCAACACAGTTGTGAGTGTATTCAGGTAGTGGGCAACCTGGCACACTTTTCACTGACCTGGGATGGTCTTTTTATGGGGACAAGTCCCATAGCTGGACAGAGGATCAAACTTTCCCAGGGACCTGATTGGTCCAAGATGTGACGTTTGAATCTCACAGGCTGGTTTAAAGTTAACTGCTGTCAAACTTGGGTGGGAAAAAAACAGTGAAAATACCTTGAATAAGCTATTGAGAGCCAAATCTACATGTGCACAAAGAAGCCCAGATGAGGCAACATGATTGATGTACTTTACATAAGTTGAAGGGAGTCAAATCTGCACTGATACAAAAGTTTGTGTAGGGCATGATTGCTTCTGAAACACAATGGGCAGACATCTAGTTATCTATTACACTGCTTTATACAGATAAATACCTCATATTAGATAGCAGTAGGTGTTGTATGTTTTTGTGGTTTTGTGTGTGTGTGTAACACTCTGGTACTGAGTGCCAGCACTTTCTTCCAACACTCTTCTGAATCCTGCAGGGGGTGTTTGGAATTTGGAGCAACCTTGTATACCCAGCGTGCAGGGGTGGGGGGCATGAGCACTGGCATCTTTTTCTTTAAAACAACCAAAAAGTTTTGGATATTAAATGATTTCAATAGAAAATACATTTCCAAAAAAAAAAAAAAAAGTTTTGTTTCCTTTCCAAATGAGTATGAAATTTCCAGAATACCTCACAGATGGGATTCTCACTGATTCCAATTGTGCAGAATCAATTAATCCCATTATATAAACAACAAGTGGGAACCGAAAAGGATTTGTAGGGAGCCTCTAATTTCTCCCATCACCCATATTCCTCTTTCCCTTTTGTAAAAAAAAAACCCAGTAGCCTCTCCTGTTTTCCTGTTTCGTTCTCTCCTGCCCACCCAATCACCAGATTACCTTTTCTGCATCCCTGCCTTCAGCTTTCCCTTCCCTCCCTCCAGCAGACTCTACTTAGGAGAACTAAGGCTCAGTCGTGTGGAGTCAGCTGCTGGGTCATGTCCACTTGCCTAGTAGGGAAAGGAACCCTCAAGATTTCACTTGCTGTGTGGAGAGATCTGAGTTTGTGCTCACGAGTGATTGCAGCTGTTGAAAACAGTATGTTCATCTTCCAAACACGTTCACCATGAGATTCACCACACCTTTCCATGAAACCTATACTTAAAAGTTCAGATAAGAACACACAATGTTTAAAATGGATTATGAAAATGATGAAGGATTTCAAATTTGACACACCGGAACAATGAAACGGCTGAAACTGACCCAGTGTCATTTTTAAAACGGTATTTTAGCTCAGTTTTCACTTTGGGAGTTACCTGGCTAGTGTCCCATCCTCTTCGCCACTGTAATGTACTGAGTGACAAGACGTGTTGAAGGCAACATACTTTATTGGCGAGTATGTCACAAGAGGACGAAATGCGGGCCGGATCCCGATTATATATAAGCCCCGGAACAACCCTCCGTCTGGCCAGGTCCAATCCTGGCCAGTTAAGCTTCCCACCACAGATCTTGATTGGCGGAGCGTGTTAGCAAGCTACATCCAGGAACCAGTGGGTTTCCACTGGTCGCCTCTGTAGCTTTCGCTATGTTGTACAAGCAGACTTGGATGCAAGACATAGCAACTTCCATTGCAGCAGTCCTAAAATATGCTGTTGTTGTTGTTGTCTGCTGGCTCCAAGTGTACTCAAAGCTCCTTTTTTGCTTTGTTTGTTTGCTTGCTTGCTTTTACAAGTGATCTACAAATGACTTAGAATAGTTCAGTTGTTGTTTTCTTTCATAGTTCAGTAAGGTGATGCACATCGGGGGGGAAAAAAATCCAACATCAAGTATACGCCAATGGAGTCTGAAGTTGCTGAGACGGAGAGCAGAAAAGATTTTTGGGTTTTAGTGGATAGCTCAATGCAACCAGCAAACCAGTGTGCTGTAGCAGTGAAAAGGGCAAACTCTATATTAGGGATTATTAAGAAAGAAAATAAAATGGCAGATACTGTAGTGGCTCTGTATAAAGCTAGATCATTTGGAATACTTGTATACATTTCTGGTCACTGTATCTCAAAAAGGACATTGCAGAGCTGGAAAAAGTACAGAGGAGGGCAACCAAGATGATTAGGGGGTTGGAGCACCTTCCCTATCAGGAAAGGTTGAAGAGGCTGGGAATTTTCAGATTAGAAAAGAGACAACTAAGGAGGTGGACATGATGGAAGTTTATAAAATTATAGTAGAGAGAGTTGACAGAGATTATTTTTTCTCCGCCCAAAATATTAGAACTTGAGGGTTTATCTCTATCTATCTATCTATCATCTATCTATCTATCTATCTATCTATCTATCTATCTATCTATCTATCTATCTATCTATCTATCTATCTATCTATCTATCTATCTATCTATCTAATCTCTGTCTGCCATCTATCTGTCATCTATCATCTTTCTTTCTTTCTTTCTTTCTTTCTTTCTTTCTTTCTTTCTTTCTTTCTTTCTTTCTTTCTTTCTTTCTTTCTTTCTTTCTTTCTTTCTTTCTTTCTTTCTTTCTTTCTTCTGTCACCTATATCATCTGCCTATCATCTTTCATCATCTGTCTGTCTATCATACTTCAATGCCAACCTTATCCAAGGCATCCAGACTGATACACAAGGTTCTCCATAATTCACATTCATCTATAACACAATTCCTAAGTCATAGGGAGGCTTCCACTGTCCTTGTTTTCTGCAAGCTATGCAAAATGGAATAATTCAAGAGGGCCTTCTTGCACCGGCAAATGGGAATGTAGTAAATGAATTGGTTCAGAAAGTTGCATTGTATTCCTATCATTGCACTTATGCTCAAGACAGGTAGTTTCTACACCAATTACTTATACTTTGTCTCAGATTTGTTTCAGCTCTGTTTTGGCTTGTTTGCAGATTTCTGTTGTCCAAACCTTACAGCACTGTTCATCAAGTGTCTCATCCTGTACTTGATTTACACTATGTAATTTTTTGTAGGACATTAATTCATAGGGTTACCATAGGTTGGAAATGACTTGATGGAATTTAACACATGCATACAGACACACACACAATTTGTTCCTAATTTTAATACAAAAACTTAGCTAAGTCAAATTATTATATATTAAGTTTACACTGACTAAAAAGTCATACATTCAGTTCACATTTATAGTTTATAGCCCCAGGATATCACAACATACTTAATGTATTGTATTGGTAAAATCTTGTAATGGCATACTAAATAAGTTATAAATGTTTTGTTTTGTAATTAGCTTTCCTGTCATGTGGCAGTTCGTAGAATTAAGAGTGATCATCGCTATTTACTTTGTTTGAGTTTGTTCTTGAAGACCCAGGATTCAATGGGTACAGAATTTAGTGATTCACTCATTCATGAAGTTCGTAGGATTAAGATCTGATCACTGCTATTTACTTTGTTTGAGTTTGTTCTTGAAGACTGAGAATTCAATGGGTACAGAATTTAGTGATTCACTCATTCATGAAGGAAGTATATTGAAGATAGTAATAAGACTCTGTGTATTCCATTGGTTTTCCATATCCTTGTGAAAGAAATAAAAGGAAACACTTTTCTTTAACATAAAAAGCTCTAAACTACTGAACAGAAAATGCGAGACAAATCTGTATATTGAAAGAAATACCAAGGTGAACAAAAGCATGGGCTCTGTGTATAACTTCTTCTTGTGTAAAATGTCCAGCAAATCTTATCATAAGTCCTTCAGGACATCGGAATGTATATTTCTGGGTGAGAGGAGTGAAATAATGAAATGAGCTGAAACAGGAGGAACCAAATGTAATGTCTTAGTGATTGTTAAGGTGCAAGGAGCAGAACCGGGTACAAACATTTAGTAACCATAGCACAGGGGTAGTAGCCATTGTTAAAACGCAGAAACCGAAAAGAAATGACACGGCTGAACAAGCCATGGCAACAGTAAAGATTAATAGCAATCGAGATTAATCAGCAGCAAGTACGCAGGCGTAATCAAGTAATGAATATTAACTGACACACCCCACCTCGGGGAAAAGTAAATTTAAATGCACATGCAATGTATGTAACGGGAGGGGTACATATCAAGGAGGGGGTGAAGTAGGCGTGCCGGGTAGCCTGTACCCTCTAAGTACCTCAGCCTATGGGGAAAGGAGGAGGGACTCATCGGCCGGGAGTAAAGGATAAAAGGGTATGTATGGAACTAATCAGGGAGCTCGTTGAAAAGCGACTCCCCTCTTTCTTGATATCAATAAAGTTGTATACTTCAAAGGAGACTCCCGACTGACAGCTCTTTTTCTTTGCATCTCCTGGAGGGGCCAGGGGAGGCAGCCAAATTGTCTCTAACAATTGGGGGCTCTCGTCCGGGATCACGTGACCTGTCACCAGCCCACTCAGCGAACTCCAATTGGGAAGGTGCACCTCGTGAGTATTTCACGACCCATTGGATCTCCATTGGCTGGGATTGGAGACAGCTCAAGACCCGTGACACTGTAGATCGCAGTCAGTCGGTGACGCTCCAGGCAGGAGGGGCCTGCCAGGCAGGAGGGGCCTGCCAGAAAGACGAGCTCGCACAAACTTGGAAATCGGGACGTCCCGTCTAGTTAAGGTAAGACCGCGGCAAATGGGAAATAGAAGTTCTCAGTTTAAAGAGGGTAACGGATCTGGGGAGGCTTAGGGAATCCCCCAGATACAGGCACTGATGCTAAAGAAGCTAGAAGGATAGTCTTTGACTGTTTGAATAAGGAGAAGATGGTGAACTTCTCTGTTTTTGTGTGGCAAAGTATAAGTTGCGGGGACTTATCTGGCCTCCCTTTGGTAGCTTTGATGAAACAGTGAGACAGCTGTTAAACATTTATATTAATGAAAGGAGGCCTTGAAATGAGGAATCCAGTTATGTGGGGGCATGGATGCCTCAACCAGGATCACTGGTCTGCATGAGGAAATTTAAAAGGGAAAAACAAAAAGAAATGGTTGCTTTTAGTGTGGCCACACCAAAGGGAACTCTCTTGGCTAAAGTCTCTTGGGGAGGGACGGTGGCTCAGTGGTAGAGCATCTGCTTGGAAGCAGAAGGTCCCAGGTTCAATCCCTGGCATCTCCAAAAAGGGTCCAGGCAAATAGGTGTGAAAAGCCTCAGCTTGAGACCCTGGAGAGCCGCTGCCAGTCTGAGTAGACAATACTGACTTTGATGAACCAAGGGTCTGATTCAGTATAAGGCAGCTTCACATGTTCATGTTCAAGTCTGGATACCAGTCTCCAGGTGTAGCCAGGAGACATCCTGCAATTTCTCTAGATTGCAGCTGCATTCTTAAAGTATTCCAGGAACTTCAACCTGGACATGGTTATTGGGTGATCTTTGTCAGATAATCCTCTTGTAGTAAAGAAAGTATTTATAGTAATGAGTGTTGGGAAACAGAGAGGGGAGAGAACTGGTCAAACCCCCCCCCCACTCTGTTGGAATATTTTTTCCTTCTCCTTTCTTTTCCCTTCTTTTGTTCTTGTTAGTATTTGGTATTTGTAAAGAAGTGACATATCTTTACACTTAGTGAAAAGTGTAAGTTCTGCATTGCATAAGTAAGCTAATTTGGAAATGTTGTTGGAACATTATAAAGAAATACATTATAAAGAGAGTGCTGTCTGTATAGTCAGAGATTAAAAGTGTTGGAAGGTAGTAAAGTGTTAAAATAAAGTTTGCTTTCATGGTTGGAGTTTAGCAGGATAACTGTGGCATAGAAGGTTAAAATAGCTGAAAGTGTTAGGAAGGATTTCCTTCTTTTAAAGTGGTAATAAAAGTTAAGAGTTTACTTTGGTGTACATATTTTGAGTAGCTAAAACAGATTCAGTTGCTTTCCTTGTAAATTGTTTGGCAAAACCTTTTATAGACCAAACTTTGAGCCTTTCTCCTGCCAGGAGACTGGCATCCTCCAAGTCCTAGCCCCTCCTTTTGGAATGTTAGGAAACAATACAATATGTAGCTAAGATGGAGAAACCAGGTTCTTTCTCCAAGGATTTTTTTTTTCTTTCTGAACAGAGGTTTGCCTTAAAACAAAGCAGAGTTAAGTATTCAGAATGAATGTAAGATGAAGGTTTTTTTAAAGTTTTTATAAAGTAAAAGGACAGTTGTAGATAAATTAATTTTAAGCATTTACGGCTTTTAAACCTGGTTTTTATCAATGTTCTGTAGATAAACAAGGAAGTTGTTGAAGCACAATTAGTGGGAGAAGAAAGTGCAATGTTTATGTCATTGGTTATAAAGAACATGATGCTTTAACCCTAAAAGGGTGAGGGCCAATGTTCCCTTTAAGATGAGTTGGCATGGGCAGGCTCATGGACTTCTAGCCTTCAGCTCACACTTTTTGTAAAAGTAGTCCCAGAGCACAACTGCCAGTACTCGGCAGCTTAAAAGGAACATTGGTAGGGTTAAAATTATGCACTATTAAAAAATGCACTATTATATCAGAAGTTGTGGAATAAAAAGTGAGGTATTTGAATTGGACCCCCAGAGGAAATAACATTCTCTTAAGCACACTCAAAGTTTTAAGGATGTGAATTTAGAGATTTCTAATCCAAAGGTAGGCAGGGCAGATCTCTCCAGCCTTCTAGATGCACTGGGGTGAGAATGGCAAACTTGTGTGCTGCCTAGAGAAATAACTTTTGCTGAGAAATACTTTTAATAGTCGTTTATAAGCAATAAAACAGAATAATGCTAGTTATGACAAATTCCAGATTTCTAAAATGTAAAACTAATGGAGACTTTTAAAGGACAAGAAAAGAAGGCACATGATAATGTAAAATTTACAAAACTTCCAGATCAAAAAGCTAACCAAATCTAAAAGATGTTCCTCTACTCCAGGGAAGTGCTGGTTCTTTCCAAGCAGTAGAGGAGAAAAGGTGCAACGATATAAAGGGAACAAGGGGGAACAAAAGGCAAGAATAATTAATTTGGGATGGTCTGGCCAAACCTGTACTTTATGTTTTCAAATGTAAACTCTATTAAAGAGAAAGGGTAGTTTATTTAGGTTAATAAAACTCTTAAACATTTTGAAGGGAAAAAGAAAATGAAAATGCTAACCAGTAAAGGTGGGGAATTCAGATCCTGAATTTAGCAGGAGCTCACAGGAGAGCAGCTCCTGAACTTTTCTGATGGCACCATCTCTTTCTCCCCATCTAGCTACCTTGCCTATTGAAAAATAGGTGCAACTGCATAACAATTCCTGGATGAAATCCACCAACTATTTTTTTTTTTACAATACCCCTGATAAAATTAATATCAGAAGAATTAAGGATTGGTGAAGCAAAGGGAACAGTACAGTTAGTTATTATGTGTGTGTGCAGGTATAAGATTTAATTTTTGGATAAGGTTATAGAGAATAAGCTAACTAATGTGGCAGTTAAAAAAAAAGGCTAAAGAAGAAACAATAACAGGGTTTTGGGAAAAGTGGCATTATAAAGTTTAGTTAAACTTAAGGTATAATTTGTGTAAGAGACTGTAAAAGGAAAAACAGTGGCTCTCCAAGCCATTAATTAAATAAGTGTTAAAGTGGTTGTATGAAGGGAAGTATCAGGGAGTTCAAGCCAAGATGGATATAGGAAATTTGTATGTTTAGGAAATTTTTAAATAAAACCTATATTGTGTGTGTGGTGTATAAAAGTGGATTGTACTGCCTTGAAGAGGAAGGCTATCAGTTACTCTACCTTGATATACCTACTTCTATCTATCAAAATGCTGCTAAAAAGTTTGCCTCAGTCAGGAATAACTGGCTGAGTTATTATGTGTTATTTGGATCAGCTACTGTCCGTGCTGTTTTCTTTCTTCAACAGAAAAGCCTTGCTGATGCGAACGCTGTCCCTACACCAACATGGACTGGGTGACTGGGTTTTAGTCAAGACTGGAAAGGAAAGGCCGTTGTCTCAGCAGTGGTTAGAACCTTGCCAGGTGACACTAACAACGTAAACAGCAGTTGGCACAGCAGAGAGTGGCTGGATGTATTACACATGGTGAAAGAGGCTCCAGCAGCAGTGAATTACATGGCTGATAAATAAAATTGTTGAACGGTAGCATAAAATCACAAACAAATAACTTTTAATTTAAGTTTTCTAAGTGTTAAATGGACTCTAAAAAGATTGTTTTATATAATTCATATCGTTTGATACATTATTAGAACTTTGGAGTAGGAGTAGGTTGCAAAAGGGAGATTGTGTAACACATATAAGTATAAGGTTTACCAGAATGACAGGGGACTGGACCCTATCATGTCGAAGATTGTATCTCGTTTTACAAAAACCTCTGTTAATAATACTGATCTCTAAGGTCCAATGTCCTGGAACTGGAGGAAATACATGGATCCGCCACGCTCATTATATGTTCCAGCAACATGGGAAAAGCTCTAGATTAATTTATGAGCATCCCACATCAGTAGCAATGCTGAGTCTGCTACCTGGACTAATAAGTGAGCCCCCATTAGTAGTAGGGTTCTTACAAGCATTATCTCAACGATCAGAATGCGAAATATTGTTTGTCTCCCCCTCAAAAATAGGAAAAACCTGATTAAGGTGGTTTAGATACAGCAAGTTGACCCCAGGCTTATGTTTCTGTTGCATTCATAGTGGGGTATGGAACTCTATAGTGCCAGGCTTCAACCAGGCACAAGAAAGAATGAGCAAGCTGAGTAACTACAGCGCTTGCACAGACTACTTCTGGTTGTCAAAACCAGGAAATCATACATGGGGGAACAAAACTCTCCTGTGGGGCAAGACAACTTTGGGAGATATTTTTCCTGACATACCAATGTTCCAGGCTGATTATTCAGGTAAAGGTAGTATATGTTCAGGGATGAAAATAAAAGATCCCAACCTGTGGTTTTTCTTTGATAAATGGGCCACTAATTATCATCCTGGGTACAAGAGAGGGGCATGTGTTGGGATAGGATTCTTAACATTCCCAGTACAGGTGTTGCCCAAGCATTCCCGGGTAAAAAGGGAAGATCACCTCGGTCCCAGAGACGGACAGTTAGGAACAAATTGCAAAGATGAAGTAATTGTGGGCCATCAGCTCTCAGATGATGCAGGCAGCCGCATAGGGGGAGGATTAATAACAGGTCTTTTAACATTAGGAGCCTATCCAGGAATAGTGGCACAAGAAAATCGTAAAAGCATAATAGGTCTGACCTGTAGACTAGAGAAAACGGTGAATGCAACAGGGAAGGTCATCAGAGAATTGCAAACTGAGATAGAAGAATTAAGTCAAATCCAGCTACAACATCGGATGGCCCTAGACTATTTGTTAGCACAGCAAGGAGGATTCTGTAAGGTGATAGGAACACAATGTCATGTGCAGTTTCATGATTTAAACAAAAGCATAGAAATGCACTTACAAGAAATGCAAACTACTTCAAAGGAAAACTATGAAGGAATACAAAGTCCCTGGAACTGGCTTACCTCCTGGTTACCAGACTGGGGGTGGCTCAAGAGCATATTGCAGATCGGTATGATCATAGTGGTAATCAGCATCATCTGTTGTTGTTGTCTCCACTGCTTGCCGGTGTGTAGCAGTGCTTGCCAGTCAGCAATAAAGAAGCATACCAAGAAAGGGCAAGCTCAGCTGATAGTTGCAAAGTTTGAGAATGTTTCAGCTCAGGTGAAAATAAAAGAGTAGGGATTGAGAGGAGTGAAATAATGAAATGAGCTGAAACAGGAGGAACCAAATGTAATGTCTTAGTGATTGTTAAGGTGCAAGGAGCAGAACCGGGTACAAACATTTAGTAACCATAGCACAGGGGTAGTAGCCATTGTTAAAACGCAGAAACCGAAAAGAAATGACACGGCTGAACAAGCCATGGCAACAGTAAAGATTAATAGCAATCGAGATTAATCAGCAGCAAGTACGCAGGCGTAATCAAGTAATGAATATTAACTGACACACCCCACCTCGGGGAAAAGTAAATTTAAATGCACATGCAATGTATGTAACGGGAGGGGTACATATCAAGGAGGGGGTGAAGCAGGCGTGCCGGGTAGCCTGTACCCTCTAAGTACCTCAGCCTATGGGGAAAGGAGGAGGGACTCATCGGCCGGGAGTAAAGGATAAAAGGGTATGTATGGAACTAATCAGGGAGCTCGTTGAAAAGCGACTCCCCTCTTTCTTGATATCAATAAAGTTGTATACTTCAAAGGAGACTCCCGACTGACAGCTCTTTTTCTTTGCATCTCCTGGAGGGGCCAGGGGAGGCAGCCAAATTGTCTCTAACATGGGTATCTGCTTCATATCATTTATTGTTGCTGGTAGTGGAAAGGTAACCCAGAATATGCAGATATTGAGACATTACACTAGGTATTATGAAGATGAAAAGGAGCCTCCATGTAGGTTCTTCATTTTGTGTGTTTGTGAGATTTATGAATTGCAGTGCTTGTTTTCCCATTAAATCATATTTTCTATAGCTTGACAGTTGTGTGATTTTATGTGACTGATATCACCACATTTTTCTTCCAGACTTGACTCACTGTTTTGCATGTTCAGAAGATCATTATCCAAACAAATATAAAACTCTATGCATTCCCAAGGTTGCAACCTACTTATCATATGAAGAACCTTTAGGGATCAGTTTAGCTGCTGGTGCTCTTTTGTTTTCCTTAGCTACAATTCTGGTGTTCAGAACATTCATTAAGCACCACAACACTCCCATAGTCAAAGCCAACAACCAGAACCTCAGTTACACTCTTCTTGGATCTCTCCTGCTTTGCTTTCTTTGTGCTTTGCTATTCATTGGCAGGCCAAAAAAGGTGATGTGTCTCCTCCGCCAAATGGTTTTCAGCATCACCTTCTCAGTGGCTGTTTCTTCTGTGTTAGCAAAAACCACTGTTGTCGTTCTGGCTTTCATGGCCACCAAACCAGGAATCACGCTGAGAAAATGGGTAAAGAAAAGACTGGCAACTTCCATTGTCCTTTCCTGCTCTCTTATTCAAGCAGGCATTTGTACTGTGTGGCTGGCAACCTCTCCCCCATTCCCAGATGTTGACACACTATCAATTAAAGATGAAATCATACTGGAATGCAATGAGGCTTCTCCAGTCATCTTCTATTGTGTCTTGGGCTATATGGGTTTCCTTGCCGTTGCCAGCTTCAGCTTGGCTTTCCATTCCAGGAAGCTTCCAGACAGTTTCAATGAAACAAAGTTTATCACTTTCAGCATGCTGGTCTTTTGCAGTGTTTGGTTATCCTTCATTCCAGCCTACCTGAGCACAAAGGGGAAATATATGGTGGCTGTGGAGGTCTTCTCTATCTTGGCTTCCAGTGCAGGGCTGCTGCTTTGCATCTTTTCTCCCAAATGTTACATTATTGTGTTGAAGCCTCAACTGAACAACAGGAAGCAGCTTATGAAGAGGAGCCATTGAAGAAGGTGTGTTTCCCTCAGGAAATCTGCAGTCTATTCTCACATTTACCACTTTACAATTAAATATGCATTGGGAGTGTGAGAGGCTTTAACAAAGCCTTTGAGTGAAACAAACACCTTTGGAAGATGTAATTGCTGAAGATGGTTGTCATTGGTATTTGAAGTACCAATAAAGACATAGATACATCTACCAAATAAAGAAATGTATCCCTGTTGAGAATGATCTCAGAGAGCTGCAAAGAAAAATGTGAAGTCTAAAACACAACACAAGATCATTTAATAGAAAATTTGTCTTTTCAGGTACGCTGGTTTGGAGATTATGATACCCTGCATCTCATATTATTGTTGGCTTTGTGACATCTGCTATATTATCTTGAAAATAGTTTCTAATATGGAGATCTTTTTCTACTACTATTTCTGTGTTCGTGAATAAAGAAGTATTTAATTTCCAACTTGTGTGTTGAGTGGTTTCTTTGTTCCAGATTATTTCACAATCAATTCAGTGGTGGGCAGACCATTGTTCTTGACCATGTTGGGTTGAACGTATTTTATTAAGTAAAGAAGAAATTAAAATGTAAGCAATGCTGATATAACTTCCATAGCATATGGAATAATAACAGGAATCCTCTTCCTCTGGATGTAACTGTTTTCACAAATATAAATAAATAAATACGAGTAGAAAAGCCTCTAAAATTTTTGCTAGTGGAGTTGTACTCCTCTTATTGATTTCAAGATTATTGTGTGTTTAGCAAATGAAGATTTGTGTAGGTTATTGTCTGTTTTGTAATTTTAATCTCCTCCTCGTTTTATGTTTCCTTCATAGGAAGTGGCTAATTTTTCCAGAACTTCAGTTATAAGTGTGAATTGTTTAGAATTCAGTGCATACAATGTCACAAGTGTTACCAATGTACTGTCTATGCAATCATTAATAAAAAGATACCCGCCCAGGGGATCAGTCATGGATTTTATCTGAATAAAACAAATTATGCTGGAAATTAAGATTGCCACTCCTCTAGTTTTTGAATTTCCTGTGATCTGGAACTGAATATGATGTTTGAGAGATTTTAATATATATATTGATTTGGAGCTATTATCTGTTTCTTGTAAAAAGATATCTGGGTTTATCTTGGGTTATTTTTTTTATTCTTTTCACAGGGTTGTTAAACCCAAGCACATTATAGTTTAAGAACCTGTTAGAGACAATCTGTCCGCCTCCCCTGGCCCCTCCAGGAGTTGCAAAGAAAAAGAGCTGTCAGTCGGGAGTCTCCTTTAAAGTATACAACTTTATTGATATCAAGAAAGAGGCGAGTCGCTTCTCAACGAGCTCCCTGATCAGTTCCATACATGCCTTTTTATCCTTTACTCCCGGCCGATGAGTCCCTCCTCCTTTCCCCAGAGGCTGAGATACTTAGAGGGTACAGGCTACCCGGCATGCCTACTTCACCGCCTCCTTGACAATGTTACATACATTGCATGTGCATTTAAATTTACCTTTCCCCGAGGTGGGGTGTGTCAGTTAATATTCATTACTTGATTATGCCTGCGTACTTGCTAATTATTAGTCTCTATTGCTATTAATCTTTACTGTTGCCATGGCTTGTTCAACCGTGTCATTTCTTTTCTGCTTCTGCATTTTAACAATGGCTAATACACCTGTGCTATGGTTACTAACTGTTTGTACCTGGTTCCGCTTCTTGCATCTTCACAATCACTAAGACATTACATTTGGTTCCTTCTGTTTCAGCTCATTTCATTATTTCAGTCCTCTCAATCCCTACTCTTTTATTTTTACCTGAGCTGAAACATTCTCAAACTTTGCAACCATCAGCTGAGCTTGCCCCTTCTTGGTATGCTTCTTTATTGCTGACTGGCAAGCACTGCTGCACACCGGTAAGCAGTGGAGACAACAACAACAGATGATGCTGATCATACCGATTTGCAGTATGCTCTTGAGCCATCCCCAGCCTGGTAACCAGGATGTAAGCCAGTTCCAGGGACTTTGTATTCCTTCATAGTTTTCCTTTGAAGTAGTTTGCATTTCTTGTAGGTGCATTTCTATGCTTTTGTTTAAATCATGAAACTGCACATGACATCGTGTTCCTATCACCTTACAAAATCCTCCTTGCTGTGCTAACAAATAGTCTAGGGCCATCCGATGTTGTAGCTGGATTTGACTTAATTCTTCTATCTCAGTTTGCAATTCTCTGATGACCTTCCCTGTCGCATTCACCATTTTCTCTAGTCTACAGGTCAGGCCTATTATGCTTTTACGATTTTCTTGTGCCACTATTCCTGGATAGGCTCCTAATGTTAAAAGACCTGTCATTAATCCTTCCCCTATGCGGCTGCCTGCATCATCTGAGAGCTGATGGCCCACAATTACTTCATCTTTACAATTTGTTCCTAACTGTCCCCCTTGGGGACCAAGGTGATTTTCCTGGGAATGCTTGGGCAACACCTGCACCGGGAATGTTAAGAATCCTTTCCCAACACATGCCCCTCTCCTGTACCCAGGATGATAATTAGTGGCCCATTTATCAAAGAAAAACCACAGGTTGGGATCTTTTATTTTCATCCCAGAATATATACTACCTTTACCTAAATAATCAGCCTGGAACATTGGTAGGAAAAATATCTCCCAAAGTTGTCTTGCCCCACAGGAGAGTTTTGTTCCCCCATGTATGATTTCCTGGTTTTGACAACTAGAAGTAGTCTGTGCAAGCACTGTAGTTACTCAGCCTGCTCATTCTTTCTTGTGCCTGGTTGAAGCCTGGCACTATAGAGTTCCATACCCCACCATGAATGCAACAGAAACATAAGCCTGGGGTCAACTTGCTATATCTAAACCACCTTAATCTGGTTTTTTCTATATTTGAGGGGGAGACAAACAATATTTTGCGTTCTGATCATTGAGATAATGCTTGTAAGGACCCTACTACTAATGGGGGCTCACTTATTAGTCCAGGTAGCAGACTCAGCGTTGCTACTGATGTGGGATGCTCATAAATTAGAGCTTTTCCCATGTTGCTGAAATATATAATGAGCGTGGCGGATCCAGGTGTTTCCTCCAGTTCAAGGACATTGGACCTTAGAGATCAGTATTATTAACAGAAGTTTTTGTAAAACCAGATACAATCTTTGACATTATAGGGTCCAGCCACCTGTCATTCTGGTAAACCTTAACCTTATATGTGTTACACAATCTCCCTTTTGCAACCTACTCCAAAGTTCTAATAATGTATCAAACGATATGAATTATATAAAGCAATCTTTTTAGAGTCCATTTAACACTTTGAAAACTTAAATTAAAAAGTTATATGTTTGTGATTTTATGCTACCGTTCAACAATTTTATTTATCAGCCATGTAATTCACTGCTACTGGAGCCTCTTTCACCACGTGTAATACATCCAGCCACTCTCTGCTTTGCCAACTGCTGTTTACGTTGTTAGTGTCACCTGGCAAGATTCTAACCACTGCTGAGACAACGGCCTTTCCTTTCCAGTCTTGACTAAAACCCAGTCACCCAGTCCATGTTGGTGTAGGGACAGCATTCGCATCAGCAAGGCTTTTCTGTTGAAGAAAGAAAACAGCACGGACAGTAGCTGATCCAAATAACACATAATAACTCAGCCAGTTATTCCTGACTGAGGCAAACTTTTTAGCAGCATTTTGATAAATAGAAGTAGGTATATCAAGGTAGAGTAACTGATAGCCTTCCTCCTCAAGGCAGTACAATCCACTTTTATACACCACACACACACAATATAGGTTTTATTTCAAAATTTCCTAAACACACAAATTTCCTACATCCATCTTGGCTTGAACTCCCTGATACTTCCCTTCATACAACCACTTTAACACTTATTTAATTAATGGCTTGGAGAGCCACTGTTTTTCCTTTTACAGTCTCCTACACAAATTATACCTTAAGTTCAACTAAACTTTAAAATGCCACTTTTCCCAAATCCCTGTTATTGTTTCTTCTTTAGCTTTTTTTTTAACTGCCACATTATTTAGCTTATTCTCTATAACCTTATCCAAAAATTAAATCTGATACCTGCACACGCATAATCACTAACTGTTCTGTTCCCTTTGCTTCATCAGTCCTTAATTCTTCTGATATTAATTTTATCAGGGGTATTGTAAAAAAAATAGTTGGTGGATTTCATCCAGGGATTGTTATGCAGTTGCACCTATTTTTCAATAGACAAGGTAGCTAGATGGGGAGGAAGAGGTGGTGCCATCAGAAAAGTTCAGGAACTGCTCTCCTGTGAGCTCCTGCTAAATTCAGGATCTGAATTCCCCACCCACCTTTACTGGTTAGCATTTTCATTTTCTTTTTCCCTTCAAAATGTTTAAGAGTTTTATTAACCTAAATAAACTACCCTTTCTCTTTAATAGAGTTTACATTTGAAAACATAAAATACAGGTTTGGCCAGACCATCCCAAATTAATTATTCTTGCCTTTTGTTCCCCCTTGTTCCCTTTATATCGTTGCACCTTTACTGCTTGGAAAGAACCAGCACTTTCCTGGAGTAGAGGAACATCTTTTAGATTTGGTTAGCTTTTTGATCTGGAGGTTTTGTAAATTTTACATTATCATGTTCCTCCTTTCCTTGTCCTTTAAAAGTCTCCAGATTCCAAATATAAAGTTAAACTCAATGTTTATTCTATGGTTTAACAATATAGTTTTACATTTTAGAAATCTGGAATTGGTCATAACTAGCATTATTCTGTTTTATTGCTTATAAACTACTATTAAAAGTATTTCTCAGCAAAAGTTATTTCTCTAGGCAGCACACAAGGTTGTCATTCTCACCCCACTGCATCTAGAAGACTGGAGAGATCTGTCCTGCCTACCTTTGGATTAGAAATCTCTAAATTCACATCATTAAAACTTTGAGTCTGCTTAAGAGAATGTTATTTCCTCTGGGGGTCCAATTCAGATATCTCACTTTTTATTCCACAACTTCTGATATAATAGTTCATTTTTTAATAGTGCATAATTTTAACCCTACCAATGTTCCTTTTAAGCTGCTGAGTACTGTCAGTTGTGCTCTGGGACTACTTTTACAAAAAGTGTGAGCTGAAGGCTAGAAATCCATGAGCCTGCCCATGCCAACTCATCTTAAAGGGAACATTGGCCCTCACCCTTTTAGGGTTAAAGCATTATGGTCTTTATAACCAATGACATAAACATTCCACTTTCTTCTCCCACTAATTGTGCTTCAACAACTTCCTTGTTTATTTACAGAACATTGATAAAAACCAGGTTTAAAAGCCATAAATGCTTAAAATTAATTTATCTACAACTGTCCTTTTACTTTATAAAAACTTTTTTTTAAAAAAAACCTCTCATCTTACATTCATTCTGAATACTTAACTCTGCTTTGTTTTAAGGCAAACCTCTGTTCAGCAAGAAGAAAAAAAATCCTTGGAGAAAGAACCTGCTTTCTCCATCTTAGCTACATATTGTATTGCTTCCTAACATTCCAAAAGGAGGGGCTAGGACTTGGAGGATGCCAGTCTCCTGGCAGGAGAAAGGCTCAAAGTTTGGTCTATAAAAGGTTTTGCCAAACAATTTACAAGGAAAGCAACTGAATCTGTTTTAGCTACTCAAAATATGTACACCTAAATAAACTCTTAACTCTTATCACCACTTTAAAAGAAAGAAATCCATCCTAACACTTTCAGCTATTTTAACCTTCTAAGCCACAGTTATCCTGCTAAACTCCAACCATGAAAGCAAACTTTATTTTTTTACACTTTACTACCTTCCAAACACTTTTAATCTCTGACTATACAGACAACACTCTCTTTATAATGTATTTCTTTATAATGTTCCAACAACATTTCCAAATTAGTTTACTTATGCAAGACAGAACTTACACTTTTCACTAAGTGTGAAGATATGTCACTCTTTACAAATACCAAATGTTAACAAGAACAAAAGAAGGGAAAAGAAAGGAAAAGGAAAAAAAAATTCCAACAGAGTTGGGGGGGGGGGGGTTGACCAGTTCTCTCCCCTCTTTGTTTCCCAACACTCATTACTATAAATTCTTTACTACAAGAGGATTATCTGACAAAGATCACCCAATAACCATGTCCAGGTTGAAGTTCCTGGAATACTTTAAGAATGCAGCTGAAATCTAGAGAAATTTCAGGATGTCTCCTGGCTACACCTGAAGACTGGTATCCAGACTTTAGCCAAGAGAGTTCCCTTTGGTGTGGCCACACTAAAAGCAACCATTTCTTTTTGGGTTTCCCTTTTAAATTTCATCATGCAGACCAGTGATCCTGGTTGAGGCATCCATGCCCCCACATAACTGGATTCCTCATTTCAAGGCCTCCTTTCATTAATATAAATGTTTAACAGCTGTCTCACTGTTTCATCAAAGCTACCAAAGGGAGGCCCAATAATACCTTAGCCACACAAAAACAGCGAGACAGCTGTCTGTCTGCCTGTATTTGGGGGATTCCCTAAGCCTCCCCAGATCTGTTACCCTCTTTAAACTGGGAACTTCTTCCCTAATTAGGGGAATTACGTTTAGGATTTCTTGTTCTTGTTGTAGTTTGTTAAGTGGTGTTGTGTTGTGACACCATTGATTTTTTCTTTCCCTTTTTTTGTTTTTGTTTGTTTAATTAAATTAAAAGATGGTACGTGCATATAAGCTCCTTAGTTGGAATTGTAGAGGCCTCAACAACATTGTAAAACGTAAAAGACTTCTCAACACTATGCAGAGAGATAGAGCAAATATAGTTTGTCTACAGGAGACACATTTAAAGAATACAAATGGAAGATTACTGTCTTCAAATTGGTTTAACCAGAGTTATTTGGCGGCAGGGACCTCAAAATCTAGGGAGTGGCAATTTTGTTTTCAAAATCGGTTCCATTTCAGTGTCAAAAAATAAAAGCAGACCCTAGAGGCCATTATATTTTTGTTAGAGGAGAATTGGACGGCCAGCCACTAACGATAGCATCTTTATATGCCCCAAATGTTAATCAGAAAGACTTTATTAGAACAACGCTTCAACTACTAACTGAATTCCAGGTAGGAGAAACTGTAATTGGTGCAGATCTAAATTACATAAGCGATCCCAAACTAGACAAGACGCACAAACCAGGGAAAAAGGTAGCAAAATCAACCGGTTTATCGAATATATTAGATTCATTTAATCTGGTGGATATTTGGCGTTCACTAAATCCGGGAGTAAAACAATACACCTATTATTCTACAGTACACCAAATTCACACAAGAATTGACTATCTCCTAGTAAGTAAAAAGTTAGCCAATCAGATGCAAGAAGCGGATATAGGCCCACGGGTGGTCTCGGACCATTCGTGGGTCACAGGGATACTTTCTACTCAAAATGAGGATACCCAAGGATACTATTGGAAATTAAACAAACTATTATTACAGGATGAATCGATATGTAAAACAATAACAGCAGCAATACAAGAGTACTTTAAATTTAACACTACTAAAGATGTATCACAGGAAACGTTGTGGGACGCTTTTAAAGCAGTCATAAGAGGACAGTTAATTGCAATGGCATCCACATATAAAAGGGAAAAGCTATCATTACTACTAGAAATCACAAGTAGAATTAAACATCTAGAACTACAATATGCTAAAAAGGGAGGGAAAAGACTGTTAAGAACATTAGAACAGGAACGTAAAAAGCTAGATTTGTTAGAAACCTCCCAAATACAAAAAAACCTAATGATACTTAGTCAAAAATATTTCACTAAAACGCCAAAATCAATAAAGTTGCTTAAGCAAAGGACTACACAAAGAAAGGTATCCCACCTTATTCATAACATGCAAAATCAGCAAGGGTCCCTGGTTACTAAATCTAGTGAAATAATTCAAATATTTCAGAATTTCTACCAACAGCTCTATAAATCAGAGAATCCAGACCGCAATAAAATTAAAGAATATCTCACTTCTATAAATTACAATATAAAAATATCTTCTGAACATATATCCTACCTGGAACAGGAAATAACACAAGTCGAATTATCCAATACCCTAAAACACATTAAAAACAACAAAGCCCCAGGTAGGGATGGTATTCCCATTGAATTTTATAAGACATTTGAACCTGCATTAATAGCCCCCTTGGTGCAGACCTGTAACTCAGTTATGCTCAAGGGAGTTATGCCTACCACATGGTCAGAAGCCAGAATTACAGTAATTCCCAAACCTGGAAAGGACAAACAAAACCCTGCATCTTTTAGACCGATATCTGTTTTAAATAATGATTTCAAGATCTTCTCTGCTTTAATGGCCAACAGACTGAACAAAATCATTGCAAATTATATACATAGTGACCAGTCGGGGTTCATTCCCACTAGAACTCTAACAGACAATATCCGAAAAACATTAGATTTAATTTTTTTTGGAAAGCAAAAAAAGGTGGAATCAGTTCTTTTGGCCATTGATGCAGAGAAGGCCTTTGATAGGGTGGAGGTCCCTTATTTACTTACTTTATTACAGCATATGGGCTTTGGCCCAAAATTTCTAGCCTCCATTGAAGCACTATATGCTAATCCAAAAGCACAAATTTACGTGAATAATTATAGATCACAGGATTTTGATTTACATAGGGGTACAAGGCAAGGGTGCCCATTGTCTCCCATTTTATTTGCTCTTTCTATAGAACCATTGGCTTTTGCTGTACGGAATGAGGTATCAATAAGAGGTATCCCAATAGGAAAAGAGGAATATAAATTAAGTTTGTTTGCAGACGATGCAGTGTTTTATCTTACTAATCCACTTCAATCGATTACTTCATTACTTCACCATATACAAAAATTTAGCATGGTATCGGGTTTTAATATCAACTATACAAAATCTGAACTTTACCCTATTTGTCTGTCCCCAAGTTCTAAATCAGAATTATTAAATGCCTTCCCTTTCAAATGGGTCCAAAAATCTATTCGACATCTGGGTATACAAATACCATTGAACCTTCACACAGTTAACTATAAAGTACTAGATAGCACTATTAAGACACACTTAGAACAATGGAATAAACTTAATTTAACCTTGTTAGAAAAAATTGATATGATTAAAACTTTTGTTTTGCCTAAATATTTATTTTTATTTTATAATTTACCTTGTGATATTTCACCCAAAGAATTTAGAGATAGACAAAATCTCATTTCTAAATTCTTATGGTCGCATAAAAGACCAAGATTTCAGTTTAAGTTAATGACGAGGCCAACAAAACAGGGGGGTTTAAGTTTGCCAAATTTGGAGGCCTACTACTTAGCTGCAAATTTAAAAAATATATTGTGGTACGCAGTGAAAGACTGCGACAAAGACTGGGTAAAAATTGAGGCATCCTATGTACTAGGGGACCACTTATGGGAAGCTATCTGGAACACACCAAAAGATAGACGATTTATTGCTGATGATAATCCATATTTATCCCTGACTTTGAAAATCTGGGATAAACATAAAAAAACTCTAATACCATCCATCTCACCGATGGCAAGCTTCTTAGGACAAGCATGGTTTAAACCAGGCCGTGAAACTAGGGACTTTAGAGTCTGGAGAGATGCTGGTATATACCAATTTCAAGACATCATCAAGAATAAACAAATGCTGACAAAAACACAATTGGAAGCTCAGTATAAAATATTAATCCCATGGTTCCAATATCAACAGCTACACTTTATTTTACATAACCCCAGAATTGTGGAAATAATCGATAGGCCATTAACAATTTTCGAAAACTTGTTGAGAAAGAACCCAAAACAAGCTAAATCTCTAACATCAACTATTTATAACTTGCTTAATGTTAAGGATTGGTCTGGAACCACAAGTCAGCAGAAGGCCTGGGAGAAAGACTGTGGTATATTATTTACTTTAGAACAATGGCAGACCATTTGGGAATCCCCACTTTATACCACATACTCATTAAATTTAAAACTCCAAAACTATAAACTTTTTTCAAGGTGGTATTTGACACCTAAAAAGCTTTTTTTAGCACATATAAAGCCTACTCCTGAATGCTGGAAGAACTGTAAGCAGGAAGGGTCATTTCTGCATTGTTGGTGGCTGTGCCCGGAAATCAATAAATTTTTGGGGGAAATTAAACCCATAGTAGACAACATCATAGAGGGAGACATTCCCTTTACACCAGAATCCTTTCTTTTAAATTACTGGCCTAATATAAAACTTTCTCAGTTGAAGAAAGAATTAGCAACTCTTTTGTTGATGGCAGCAAAGCTCTTGATTGCCCAATATTGGAAACGAGATGTGTCCCCTAACAAACAGCAATGGTTGACCAAAGTGTGGGAAGTAGCAGCTCTAGATAAATTAGCTATACAAATAAGAGTATTAGACATACAACAGAAGAACAATAACTTTATTGAGAAATGGTTTCCTTTCTTTAACTATATAAATTTAGAAGAAGATTTTGAAAAATATATTCCAAAAAAGTATATTAATTTTTCATATTATTGAAGATTCTTTTATATTACAAATTATAAGTTATTTATTGAATGATAATGTACTATAAACATGGGTGAAATGTGTAACAGTGGAAAACAATCAAAGGGTTTAGAGGCGCTCTACTTAACATGAATGATATTTATGCCATGACTATAATGTACGTATATTATTGTAAGTATTTGTTGTTGAGTGTGTATTTGATTGTTGGTTTTGGTTGAAAAATTAATAAAAAATTTAAAGTATTAAACTGGGAACTTCTATTCCCCATTCGCAGCGGTCTTACCTTAACTAGACGGGACATCCCAATTTACAAGTTTGTGCGAGCTCATCTTTCTGGGAGGGCCCTCCTGCCTGGTGCGTCACCGACTGACTGCAATTTACAGTGTCACGGGTCTTAAACTGTCTCCAATCCCAGCCAACGAAGACCCGATGGGTCATGAAATACTCATGAGGTGCACCTTCCCAGTTGGAGTTCGCTGAGTGGGCTGGCGACAGGTCACGTAATGCCGGATGAGCCCCCAATTGTTAGAGACAATTTGTCCGCCTCCCCTGGCCCCTCCAGGAGATGCAAAGAAAAAGAGCTGTCAGTCGGGAGTCTCCTTTAAAGTATACAACTTTATTGATATCAAGAAAGAGGGGAGTCGCTTTTCAACAAGTTCCCTGATCAGTTCCATACATGCCCTTTTATCCTTTACTCCTGGCCAATGAGTCCCTCCTCCTTTCCCCATAGGCTGAGGTACTTAGAGGGTACAGGCTACCTGGCACGCCTACTTCACCCCCTCCTTGACATGTACCCCTCCCGTTACATACATTGCATGTGCATTTAAATTTACCTTTCCCCGAGGTGGGGTGAGTCAGTTAATATTCATTACTTGATTACACCTGCGTACTTGCTACTTATTAGTCTCTATTGCTATTAATCTTTACTGTTGCCATGGCCTGTTCAACCGTGTCATTTCTTTTCTGCTTCTGCGTTTTAACAATGGCTAATACACCTGTGCTATGGTTACTTACTGTTTGTACCTGGTCCCGCTTCTTGCATCTTCACAATCACTAAGACATTACATTTGGTTCCTTCTGTTTCAGCTCATTTCATTATTTCACTCCTCTCAAACCTGATGCTGGACATTTCTCTTCAATGTTGAATTCAATTAATCGCTCTAATGTTTATTGCCAATTAGTATTTTAAAGAGCTTATATATGTCGCTTAAGAGTACTTATATTTATATTAGTTAATATTAGGACCTTCACGATCATAGATATATGTTCTTAAATTGAACTTACATTGTTTACTATGCAATCTTTTGATTATTTTTACAAATATCTGTCCATGTATATTTATATTTTATTATTTGTTTTTGAATTAAACACAACTTATCCATTATAGCTACTAACACAGTGTTAGTCATTGAAATAAATAGTGATATTAGATAAGTTAGTAAGTTAGTAACAGTATTATATTCTATTAGCAGCTGTACTAATAATTTGATTTTTCCAATACATTTTTCCTATATTATTTACTCACATAATATGTTTCTGTCAATCCTTGGCCCTAGAAAGGCCAGGCTGGTTGCTATAAGGCCAAGGGTCTTTTTGGTCATAGTCCTGAGCTGGTGGAATGAGCTTCTCAAGGACATTGCAGCTCTGTGAGACCTATTACAATTCTGCAGGGCTTGTAAGACGGTGTTCTTCCACTGAGCCTTTGACTCTTAAATCAGAGACCATTGCCTTCACTGGACTGAATGGAGTCACCATGAAGCTGGGAACTCCTATTTTATCTGGAGGACTGATTAAGTGGTATGAAGAAAGCAGGGTGCACTGTATCATTCTTGGGGATTTGAGGCTTTTAATGTTGATGTGGTAGCATATATAGGTTTTATTGCTTTAATTATTCTGTAAGCTGCCCTAAACCAACTTTGGCAGGGGGGATGGAATATCGTTAAATAAACAAATAAAGAAAAACATCAGGTTAGGTCAAGGCACTGACCTGCGCCAATCACAGTTTCAAGTTAATAAAACAGGGATATTCAAAACCTTCCCAGCTCACTCTGCTCAGGGATATGTATTCATTCCCCACCCCCCTCCACAAGGAAGCTGACCAGGGTTTTGATGTATACCAAGAAATCAGTTAAGGTAGATATGGGCTAAAAGAATGATGCTGAAATGAAGGAACTTAGATTTGGGTGCCTCAGAACCCCAGAATTTTATACCATTTGGCCTCTGGGAAAGGGAATTATAAGTAGAAATATGTTTCTGTGTGAAACTAGCCTGAATATGTGCCATGATAGTCATAAAGTCATTAAAGAATATTCAAATTGGGGATGGGGGAGGGATTGTGATACATCAGAAGGTTCTGCAAAGGCTGGGCAGCAGTGAGAGTAGTGTACAGCATTATTAGGGAGGAAGATGGGGCACCAAAAGTGACATGCCATTACTGTGGGAAATACTGAGGCCAGCTGACCAGCTAGGAAGTTTAAAAACTGGTTGAGGGGGTAGCAAGGGGGAGGTTTCTGTGTTTGGAGAATGAGATTTGGATGAAGAGCTGGCTGTAGAGAAGTGTGCAGGAGTGACATAGAGAGTGCAGCTGTGCAGAGCTCACCATAGGTGTCACGAGAAGGCCCACAGGGAAGCTTGGGAGTTTCCTAACTTTATGTGGGAAAGGCCAGCAGACAAACAAATCAGGCAATGAAAGGACTGAGAAGAAAAGACAGGGCTGTTGAGGTAAAGGGAAACTGACTGAGCAGAAAATGAGATAGGACTAGCGGGGAATGAACTGATAAGAACATTGGGAGAGAGACAAATGGAACACGGGAGATAGCATGTAGTGAAATATATGTTATAAGATTGCTATAAAATGATGGTGAGGGAGGGGCTAGCAGAACGCTATATCTGTATTAAAGGGGTCAAGGAGGAACTTAGGAGGGTGGTCCTGCAGATTTGGCAGGAACCCTGGTCTGAAGCCACTGTTAGGGTCACAAATGTCAATAAGGTGTGTGTGTTATGCACTGTAAAGTTGCTTTCAATTTCAATTCAGCTCCATGAATTCATACCTCTTTAAAGTCTGATTCATAACAACCTCTCTCAGATGTTTCAAACAGCACATATGAGTGCCTTCATTAAGTCAGATTTCACATCTTGGCTCAAACTTCTTTATTCCACCCTTCATCTTTTCCTAACAGGTCGATCAGGGCTTTTTTCTGTAGCAGGACCTCCTTCGCATATTAAGACACATGCCCCTGATATAGCCAATCCTCCAAGAAATTGGCCAATCCTACACGAGTTTACAAGGTTTTTATTACATGGCGTACTGTAAGGTCTTGGAGGATTGTCTACATCAGGGGGTGTCGCTGAATACGGAACGGAGTTCCTACTACAAAAAAAAGCCCCGAAGGTGATCAATATAAAACCTCAGCATCCATCGTTATCATGCTCTGTTCTGCTAGTATCAATAGTTATCAAACTCTTAATGCTGTGCACTTTCAACTTCGGTGGCAGGAACAGGTATCAGTTCGTATTCTTTTGCCAACTAACAATTGGGGACTGAATAGTGATAGGAAATGCAGAAGGGATAATTATTTCTATCCCAAGAATGTACGGACAGCATGATTCCACCACCATCACCCCCAGTGGGTTTTTTTTCTTGCTCAGGCAGCAAGGCTACCTGTGTCTAGCTGCCCTATTAAAGAAAAGAGAAAAGTTTTACTGAAATTCAACACAGATGTTTTTTTCCACCAACTGTTCTATTGACAGCTTGTTCAAAGAGTGGTTATTGCCCCTGTAATTAACAAAAAGACTACTGCTTGTGAGAGTCTCAAAGGAATTTCAATGGTCATTAGACAAAATTAGCATCTCTGGATATACTAGAAATACAGTGGTTGGTATTTGCAGCTGGGTTACGGGGAGGTAGGGTTATGATAGCTATAATATGTGAAATTGTATTCAAGAAAAGGCGCAAGACAGATGGTTTCAAACTGGAATTACTCCAACAGTCATGTGAGGAGACCGAAGTCCTTATTGTGATCAGGGCTTCTTTTTTTTTTGGTAGCAGGAACTCCTTTGCATATTGGGCTACATACTCCTGAAGTAAACAATCCTCCAATTACAGGGGCCTACTGTAAGCTCTTGGAGGATTGGATACATCAGGGTGCATGGCCTGATATACAATGGAATTCCTGCTACAAAAAAAGTCCTGATTTTGATGAAGTGATTGCAAAATGTTATCCATTGTGGTATTCATTTTGGTGCTGTTATACTCAACCATGTGCAAGGTTCATGATGCTAAATGCATAGACAGTGAACCCCTCTCAAGTCTTTCTAAACTTTTTCAAGGAGGAGATGTCATCATTGGGGGAATTACTTCCTTTATGTCTGCTACATCAGATGATTTGACATTCAAGGAACTATCCAATTATATGTTATACGATATGGCTTTGTAAGGACATTTCTCCTTGTGCATTTCTGTTAATATCTGTGCATAGGTGCATGTGTTAATAATGGACAAGCTCTTAAGACTGCATTGAATTCTTGGAATGTATATTTGTATAACCATGTCTTTTCATGGTTCCCTGGAAATGACAGCTTCCTTTCATTTTATTTATTAGCTTCTTTCACCAATGGTCTTAAGCTCAAGATAAAACAAGACAAAATGACAGATCCTGCTATTTACTCTGACCCCCACATGGAAAGTGCTAAATGCACAGTCTTCAGTAATGGAATAAGTTGTTTTGTAACATTTTACTTATCAGAAGAGATGCTCAAGGAATCTTAACAGATTGGGTATAGTGGTTGAATCTAGTTTATTCCCAACTACACACTCCAAGATTATTCATGGAATTGAATAGAAATCCTTGTTATTTCTTGTTAGTACTTCAAGGCTAGTAGTTGTGAAACCACACATTTTAAACATTTCTCCGCAGTTTCTGTTGACATTAGAGCATAATGAAGTCACAGCACTTACTCCCTAGAGGGATATTAAAATATAAATAATCACCCAAAATACACAGAAATATCCCTCGAATTAGAGAGGGGTGGAAATTTATATTAGCTGGATTCTGACCATGCCTCAAATAAGTCCAATGTCCTGATAGCATAACTGATATTTCATATCAGATATGAATAATCAAGCCTGAGGTACAATGATATTACAAAAATGTTGCTTATTTACTCTGTTTTTTTGGGGGGTGGGGGGTTTGTTACAGTGTACGGACTAGTTATTATCAACATGCCTTGGCTTTGGCATTTACTGTGAAAGAACTCAATGAAAACCTCCAGCTCTTGCCCAATGTCACCTTGGGTTTCCACATACGTGACACTTACCTTAATGAACGAGAGACTTATCATGCTGCAATACAACTTCTCTCTACAAAGAACAGATTTATTCCCAACTACAAGTGCGACCTCCAGAACAATCTGATAGCAGTTGTCGGAGGAGCTGAAGCGAAAACTTCTCTCTACATAGCAAATGTGTTATCTATCTACAACATTCCACAGGTAGGCCAGGTATTCAGAATTTGAATGGACTCCAACGTATTGTCAATGTTATAAAACAGTCTTATCTCATTTTTCATGGCCAAGAAAAACAGATCTTCTAAATTATTCATACCTTCATGATATATGCCTTTTAAAAATATTTATCCACATGAGAATATAGTGATGCCAAAATTTAAAACATATTTCATCGTCTCTGTCCATGCCTTATACTTTTAGTTATACTTGAGTATTTGCTGCCTTTCTATAAAAAGTTTGGCCACGGCATTTCATAACAATGTAGAAATATAGTAACAAAATATTACCTACAACAAAAAGCAAAGGGAAGGGAGTTCAGGAATCCATGACAGACAGTAATAGCCAACCAGATTGTCATTAAAGAATGCACGGAAGGAGTACAACCTTAACTTGCATCCAATTTGTTTGGGGCTTTAGATGATTAAAACTAGACTGTAAGTAAACAGGGATATCCTATAGTTGATACAAGGCAGCTGAATCTGTCCTAATGTTTGATGAAGGGAGGTTTTCCACCTGACAGAGTATGCCCTGAAAATCTTCTTAATCTTGAAGGTTCTACTGGATTCAGCTTAGCTCTTCTTCACTACAGTGATCCCCAGCTAACATTCTGAACAAATACAGTCCCATGTATGGCATCTAGCTTATCATACTAGCCAAGGTCGATCCAGTTTAGCTTTTGAGAACTGATGAAATTAGGATAGCCTGGGCTGTCCAGGTCAGCGCCTGTAGTGTGTTTCAGTCATCCAGTATGGATGTTGCCAAGCCTATCTGACTCTGGTGTACCTTCCCCAGGAATGGGCACATGTGGCAACATGCTGGTAAAGAGCAGTCCTTTGTAGATGCTTCCCCATGCAGCAGCGATTACTATGCAAAGTAATTGTTTTAGTATCAATAGCAATGTCTGATTCACAAATGGATGATGACAAATCCAAGTACGGTGATATATTCCATGTCTGAAAACGCTATTTGGCACATTACATTTTGTGACTGAAAGCTCTTCCATACAAAATGGTGTTTTGAACATAGAATTAATTCAAAAAGTGAATAGCAGTATAGGGTGAAACATCCAAATATCTTTTTTTAAAAAAATCATTGGTGCTAAACACACACCTCCCATTCCTTAAAGATCATTTGAATTGATCGAGATGTGTAGCTGTTACTATTTTTTCCTTGAAATTTGAAAGCTTTTAGTATTTTAAAGGTACCACTTTGGACTCGTGTTTTAGTTTGCAGCTACTGACTAATAACCTTTATTACGGCAGATGCTTTCATTAGAATTGATTTAATGTCATCAGATGTATGCATCTAGTTCTTCTTCAGGCCTTTCACATTCCCAGCAAATGAAACCATTTTCATTTCTTCTCCATAAATGACCAAAAAACGGAAGCATATGTTATTTTCTTAACTGGAAAGTAGGCACATTTTTTAAGAGCATGGATTCACTCACACCAATTAGTATATTGAAACCTTTTCACTCTCACTTTTTTTCATTTTCTTCCCAATGTTGACTTCTTTTAGCTCACCTACAGTTCTACGTCATTAATGAATGAAACCTTGTCAGAACTTTCCACTTATCAGATGGTGCCAAATGAAGCCCAGCAGTACAAGGGGATCCTGCAGTTAATTCTGCATTTCAGGTGGACATGGATTGGGTTTATTACTACGGATGATGAACGTGGGGAAAGATTTCAGCATGCCATGGTTCCTCTGTTTTATCAGAATGGCATCTGTGTCGCCTTCATATCAGAACTCCGCCAGAACTCTATGATAAGTTCTTATTTTGGCATGATGGAATATGCATTGAAACATTATGGTATTGTAATGGAGAGTAAGGCTGATACGGTTGTTCTTTTTGGAGACACTTGTACTCTTTCATTTATAAGATTCGTCTTAAAACTTTCAGAGGATGGGTTCACAACAGCAAAGACTAAAGGTAAAGTTTACATTATGAATATTCAGATGGATTTTACATCTTATTTTTATCAAAGAGATTGGGGCAACATGATCCTTCATGGTGCAATGTCCTTCACGGTTCACACAAATGAACCTCCAGGATTCCATCAGTTTCTTCAGAGCAGAAAGCATCTTAGGACCAAAGGAGATGGCTTCATCAGAGACTTCTGGGAACAGGCATTCCTCTGTGAATTCTCTGAGTCACAGGTAAAGAAGGACTTTGATAAAAATTGCACTGGGGAGGAGAAACTGGAGAGCCTTCCAGCTGATGTTTTTGAAATGAGTATGACCGGTACTAGCTACACTATCTATAATGCTGTCTATGCTGTAGCACATGCTTTACATGACCTGTATTCATCTCCTTATGGACACAGAAGAATGCTGAAGAGGAAGAAATACAGCCTGTTCCGTCAACCATTATGGCAGGTAACTATCTTAGAAAATCATTTCTCTGGCAACAAAAAAAGGTACAGTTTGTACTACTTAGAATTTCTGGATTCATCTTCATCAATTTGTTTCCTCTCTTGTCCACTCTAGAATGTCACAATTCTCCAAGCTTCAGCCTTGTTCACCATTTGCTCCATTATTTACTATAAACATACATATGTAAATCTAAGATATCCTTTTGTTGCAATGTTGTCCTTTTCCCCCTTTTTGTATTATAATCTTTTGCAAAAAGAATCCCTTGTAGTTACTCCTTTGTGTCATGATCCTACAGATAGCCAGTAGTCCTTCCGTTGCAGTCAGTCTTTTTCAAGAATCGCCCCCACCAGTTAATTTAAGCAGATCTCTGTCAAGAACCATTCACAGCAGCTAAGT